>NW_028301565.1:1497500-1505000 GCF_042242905.1 Orbicella faveolata
CATCTACCTTCACTAGAGTTTTGACTGAAAAGGAAGGTGTGAAATTCCAACAGATTTCAGTCGTCGTCCCGTGGCTGAGAAGGACGTTTGGACCTCAGTTGATGGTCATCACTCAGCCAAATATGTATTGTCTTGCATTGTATCGTGTCTTTGCTTTACACTACTGACAGGGCTGTCTCTAATTCTTTTAAGTTGGCGGGGATGTGCAAAAAGAAGCCGGGAAATCTAGCGGCTATTGTGATATGGTTGATTCCTATCAAAGTAGCCGGGGATCTAATGCAGAATTTCCGGGGCAAATTCCCGAGCCCCGGCATTAAATGACAGCCCTGACTACTAGCATGTACTAGTAGACACAGTTATTTCTCTCACATGTAGCACATAATACTGCGGGTAAAACACGGGAGTGTCCCGCCCTATGGATCCCGGGACCACAGTCCCGTATGCTGTTTCATAAGACATTCACAATTCTCACAGTCTGTTTTTTTTTGTTTTTGTTTTTGTTTGTGTTTTTGTTTTTGTTTTTGTTTTTGGCTAAAAGGGGGAGAAAACATTTCTCGATTTCTCTGTTCTAAAAATTCAAGCCTAGGGGTACCTCGGGCTCGCTTCCGAACTTTCGGATTTACCTGAACCGTTCTTTTATAGAGAAAATATGAGATTCTTATTCCGTGGTGATTTTGCGAGATTCCAAATTATTGGCTCGTTCTTTTGTGGCTGTTTTGGCTGTTCGTGTTTCGTTTTAGGAATAGTAGAATACGCGGAATGAGGGACGCGATCCATTGCGACAAAATTTCCGGAACTTCGGTACAAAATCAAATGGAACATTTATAGAAATTGCCGAGTTCTTTTCGTAAAATTTTGGGGCAGCCTACCAAGCTTGTCCTCTTCCTCCAGAAATTTGGAAATTCCGGAAATTTCCTGTTCCACTGGATATTTCATTTCGCTCAGACGTCTGACCGAAATGAAATGCTCAATGGAACAGAAAAACTTTTCGCAAATTCTCAGTTGTAGCGAAAAATACCGCTCCATTCGATAGAGGAAGAGGATAGTCTTAGTTGAGGAAATCTAAGTTTTGGCTCAAATTACACGTATTTATAAAAAGGATACTTTTGACCTGAGACCAGCGCTCAAAATAGCCTGGATCGAGCGTCCGAACTTGAGTTTCGATGTCACGTTCGGTGCAACATCAAGGGTTTGACGGGCTGCGCATGATTTTCCCGCCAAAACTTTCCCAAAGGAACGCATATACAGAACGCAGAAAACCGTGTTCTATCATTCTGCTATCAGGGGTGAACGTCTATTATATTCCGAGCATTCCCTTTTCGGAAAAGTCCCACAAAAAGGCGCTTTACATAGATTTTTATCTGCTAAAACCTTTACAATATTTTAAGTTCAAATAACTGTAATAATCGTAAAAAATTCTCTTCCCTCGATTGTGATTGGTTTTAAAAACCTCCATTTTCCGCTAATTCACTTGCCAAGTTGTTATCGGACAATTAAATAAGCGAATCACCTTCAAAGCAGTATTTTAAATCAACCAATCACAATTTCAGAGCGACATAAAACAATTTACGCTCCCTTTGTGAGTCTTTTAAGCAAAATTTATTTTCCTTTTATAACTTGGCTCTTCTTCTTTTCTTGGAAATTGTAATTTTTATGATTAATTAGTAATAAGACTGTTACATCTAATTCAGTTCCGGATACACTACGTTGTATGAAGACACTTAAAGATATTAAGATTGCGGTTAGATCTATTGTAAATTTACATATGTAAACCAGTCTTAGCTATTATATATTTATATCTTGTAATTTTTTAATTTCAGTTTTCTTTCGTTTAAAGTTGTTTTTCTCGGTAAATTAGCATAATCTTCCTAGAGGCCTAATCAGCCTCATCAACCCGAGTTGAAATAAAGTTATTTAGCTATCTATCTAAGACTTCGTGTCGTCCATCATACTCATATCACTTGTGTGATTACAGACCGAATTGGACTCTACTCGATCCTATTACCATCACTTGTCATGTATTGGTGTTACTATCCCAATATTTATTGGCTACAGACACGCAGCTCAGTACTGTTTTCGTGACGTCATATCTACAGACAATAGTTTTTATACACGCAGAAGTGACGTCACTTTGCAGCCAACAGTTATGCACGCCCGAGAAACACGTTTGTTATGCCCAAGCTTTGCAAGAGTTCTTTCAGCAAACGTTTAACCCGAACGGTTGTCAGATCAGTCATAAGTATAAGTTCAAGTTCTAAAATATGCTTTTAGAGTGGCCTTTTGTAAAATTTTTGTGGAAAATTTTAGGTTGCAAGTTTACGAATAAAATTGTTTACAAGTTGATGTCGATGTAGAATGTTTAGCTTCTTGTACACCCTCTTGTTTTTTAAAAAAGGCTCGAGCGTCTGCATAATAAAGCAATTATTGAATTCGGTTTGTGTTATCCGCCTCAGCGTTAGGCTTTGGCAGATAACACAAAACCTCAAATCTCGGCCATAATAATTGTGGCGATCACGCGATTGTAAGTCTAGCCCGCCTAGATTAGCCCTAGCTACCTGCGGGCCAGCCAACCTTTCATTCTAATCGGTTTTCACAATAAAATTGTTCCTCTTTTCTTCTTTTCTAAACGTCACCCAATAATTGTTAATTATAATGTAAGTAAGTTCACGTATTTTTGTTCTTCAGACTCTATGAAGACGATGAAGGGGCAGCTCCAGTTGATGTCACCGAGTGCACCAGGGAGCCGACCCCCTTTGATCACCCGACCAATACCAACATAAAGTTCTGGGATTTGCCAGGGATTGGGACTCCAGATTACCCAGACCTGGAGACGTACTGCGAGAAAGTGCAGCTGGAGAAGTACCATACGTACCTAATCTTCACAGCCACCCGATTTACCAAGAACGACTTGGAACTGGCCAAGAAAGTACGATCGATTGACAAGAAATTTTTCTTCATTCGCACAAAAATTGATGAAAGTGTTCGAGCCGAAAGGCGCAAGCGATCATTCGACGAAGAAGTAATGTTAACGAAAATCCGACGCAACTGTTTGGAAAGTCTGGGTGAGCTGCTGACCGACGAGCAAGATATATTTTTGATCAGCAACCACGAGCCCGAAAACTGGGAGTTTGCTCGACTAACCCAGGCCATTCTAGATGCATTGACGAGATACCAGCGAGAGAGTATGACCTTGTCTCTCGGCAAAGTCATAACAAGATCGTCGAATGAAATTTTTCAAAGGAAAGTTGATGTTCTAAGAGGGCGCATATGGAAGGTGGCTGCAGCTTCTGGTGCCGCTGCAGCCATTCCAGTACCAGGATTGTCGTGTGTCGTTGATGGTGCTCTAATTCTGAATGAACTCAGCTTGTACAGGACCCAGCTTGGACTTCCAGAAATAGGATCCACTGAATTTGCCAAGCTCCATCTCGCCACCAAAGAGAAAGTTCTTAGTGTTGGCCTTACCACTGCAGCACAGCTGAGCGGGTTTTTGGCATCCTATGCTGCAGAGGCAGCCGTCGAGGAAGTCACCCGTTATATTCCGGTTATCGGTTTGGCCATAGCCAGTGGTATGTCGTTTGGTGCTACGTATTATGCGCTGAGTAATCTCTTAACAAACGTTGAAGAAGCGGCAAAGTTAGTGCTGAAGGAAGCTGCCGAGAAGACAGCTGCCGATTTGGAACTGGAGGTTGATTGAGTTTGTTAACTTGTAAGTCTAATATGCGCGACTTGACTGCAGTTATTTGCCATCCGAATTATAGAATCTCGTGATACGATTTGTGTAAACTTGTGTCTGAGGGCGGGGTCTTATAAAAATAATACTTTCGTACACTGTCTTTATACGAACGACTAGCTTTTGTTACTGTTAATTTGTGAGCAAATCATCTGAATTAATGATACTAAAACTTCTTTACATTCCAGCTTTCACCACTTACATTTAAGAGAGACATTCAGTGAACGGCCAAAGTATTGCTACAATGGAACCTCGATTTAACGAAGTCGCTGGGGACCGGCCAAATTTGTTCGTTAAATCGAGGGTTCGTTATATCGACATAACGAATTTGAGGGGAAACGACCAAAGTGTTCGTTATATCGAGGTCACAGTTAATAATTGATTTGTAACACAGGTGACTTCTGTCACGCAATTCAATGCAATTTTCGTCACCCAGAAGTGCCGCGTTTTGAGATGCAATTCATGAAGCATCGTGGCTTTCAGTATCAATTATTTTCACTTTTGAGCAGACGCGCAGGTTTTGTTTACAAAAGAACGACACTTTCAGAATAGCGACTTAAAAATGTTGCAACATAGAGGTTATACAGAAAATTGTCTACGCAAACAAGGAAACGGGCTTTAGTGTTGTTATGTTGCACTACCCAACATTTCCGGAATTCAAAGAAGATGGAGCAGAATTTAATTGATGTCGAAATACTATAGTGCCATAAGGATTACAAGCATTTGTTGACTGTTGATCTGTTCAGCGTTTACCTTTTGTCGCTTGTTGACACTGTAATTCGTTATATCGAGGTAGATTTTACGTTAGGGCTTCCGGATTATGTTCGTTACATCGAAGAATTCGTTATATCGAGGTTCGTTATATCGAGGTTCGTTATATCGAGGTTCGTTATATCGAGGTTCTATTCCATACATTTTACTGTAACTTTGGTTATATCGAGGACTTCGTTAAATAGAGGTTCGTTAAATCGACGTTGCACTGTAACAAAGTCAGAAAACTTTTCTGAGATCATGCACCTTCGCACGTCAACAAGTTTGTAAGAAGAAAATACATGAGCTAATGATATGAGTTTTTCGAGATTAGTAGAACTATGTTGATTTACTAAAACAGTACATCTGTAAATCTTCTTTTTCTTTCTTTTTTTTTGGGGGGGGGGGGGGCGGGGATTTAGTCATGGTCAGTAGCATGCCGTTTTGTGCCACGTATCATGCTCTGAGTAGCTGCGAAAAGACAGCCCCCGAATCGGAACTGAAAGATTTATTAAGCTTGTTAACTCAATTGAACATTTGATTTCACAAGTGTGAAGTGTATATATAAGCAAGGCAGCCTGTATGTGCCAACATGGTCAACTTGATAGCAGTTATTTTGTATACGATTCGTGGAATCTGGATTCCGAAACTCTTGCTCGTCCTTTCGGGGTAGAATTAGACATAATTCTGAAAAGCTTGCACCAACTATTCTGGGGTAGCCTCTGTTAGCAGTACTTCGGCCTTTTAACTAGTAGGAAATGTGTCCATCCAGTAGCGCAAAAAATTGTGCTATCTACCAGTGAGCCAGACAGAAGCACTGATTTAACTTTTTGGCCGTAAATCAATAGTAAACAAATTAAATCGTCAAGGAAAACACGTGATTTATATTTGTGTACACAGACATGTACGAAAATAATTAACCGCTGACCAGCTCAACGTTTATTCTAAAACTTTGATTTATAGCGTAAACCGGGCGTGCTTTGATTTCAGAGAGCCTGAGGTACTCATAAGCACAAGATATACGTTTGACATGAGCTGATCTAGCGCTAGGTTACAGCTTAAATATGTGATGTTTACAGTAAAATAAATAAACTGGTCCCTAAGGTAAATTAAGTTTGAACTTTTTAGGATGTTTCGATACGTTTTTAATTGCAGAATTCTTGAAACCGCTGTCTAGGCAAACCAAAAAAAGTTAGGTTAGAAAGTAAATTGATATTGTACGTGCAAAAACACCAGAGTTAACTTTGTACATCGATTGTACACTTTTAGACAAGAAAGAATTTTTGTTTTCATTTTTTGTTTTGTTTTGTAATACTAGATGAAATATTAACCCCTGCAAAGAATGATAATTAAAAGTTAGAAATGTTAGAAAGTAAATTACTCGTGTAAACTAAGTGCAATAACACTACAGTTAACTTTATACAAGGTTAGAGAAGAAAGACTTTTTGTCACTTTTTTTTTATTTTTGTACTGACTAGACGAAAGATCAACCTTTGTAAGGAAAGATACAAATTAAAAGTTAAAAACAGTGTAAAAATTACCTGGTAATTGGAAGTTGATATTTTCCTGATAATTTTAAGAAAAAGATGATTTGTTCATATAAGCAAATGTTAGGAACAATACGACTATGCTGTAGAAGTAAACTGAAAGGAGAGCAGAAGCACAGTGTAGTGGAATTAACAATCTCTTCCTGGTTGGGCATGGTGGAGAGAGCAGGTCTTGCAGGGTTTAGCTCCATTACGAACACTACATAAAGCCATGATCCTCCCTGGTTTGTAGACTGTCAGCAGTCTCTCTCTTCACCCAAGTTTTGTAGCGCGCATTGGATCTGGTGATCGGTGAAGTCGCGAGCTACGAGAAAGGCAGGCTTATTTCTCCCTCTCCCCAATTCCTCCTCGTTCACGCTTGCACTTTACATGATAGCTCTAGCGCTCCTTCGCGCGAGAGATCGAGGGGGTGGGGGGGGGGGGGCATGACAACTGCGTGCAATCATAACCGTGGTAAAACGTGAAAAATAAGAAGATTCTGTTCCGATAAGGTTTTATTTTGAGAGTTCAAAGATGTTAGACTTGGGGATTCTTTTTTGGGACGAAGAGGTGTGGAGACCGTTCCGGAAAACTGATTCATTCATCGTTCAGAGGTACAAGGATGAACTGAAGGATTAACCAGGTAGACTGTGCGGGTACACCTCGACTATTACTGAACGTCAGTTTATTCACTATGGCAAGATTTGTTGAAATCGTTTCTTGTCTAATTTCACTTCCTCATGGTTATTTGTAATTAGCTTTTGGGCATCAAAATAACCAGCAAACAGTGCTGAAACTGCTACAACAATGGTATTTGCTCTTCCTTCAGTGAAGAGATAAAAACCTTTTGCGGGTAAAAAACAACCTTGGCGTGTTTGGTTTAAAGGTCAAAATGTAAAGAACCTCCTTTTGCAAGTTACAAGACATTACAAGACTCTTAAATGAAATGACACGCTGTAAACAAATTATCATACTGAAACAGCTGTAACCTCCGCACCACAACGTTTGTAACTCCATTTACTGCATTTTCCCTGTTCAACATGGGCGACTTCAGCGAATGGGAAATAATCGAAATGGCAGAGCTTAAAAAAGAAATCGAAGAGAGTGGCGTGTCGAACATTGAAGAGTTCTTCAAGAAGAGACTGGAGAAATGGCGAGAAGTGGAAGTGAACATCGCAATCACTGGTGACTCGGGAAGTGGCAAATCAAGCTTTATCAACGCTATTAGGGAGTAAGTACATTTCACCAACACGACTCCTTAAGTTACAATTTCAGTATTGGCTCTGTTCGAGTTTGTCATACTGCATACCGTTTGTTGTATTTAAACAAGAAGATCTGTTAGATCTTATAACCGCGCTTTAAAAATGAAACGGTTCGCTTAGCACTACCGTCGGAACGCAGTGCACATTCCAAAGCAGTCATTGATGATTCTTTTCTTACTGTAGACATCACATCACTTGATCAACACAAACTGTATTATTGCACCATCAGTGG
>NW_028301565.1:1510000-1535000 GCF_042242905.1 Orbicella faveolata
GACACGATGAATTCCCAAGAATGTTATGTATACCATTCCTAAAACCATTCCTAAAATATGCTTAAGTCCTCTGGACCTATATACAGTAGTATCTACTATAACCAGAGGACCAGGAGAATTACAAACTTACAGGGACTGCTACCCTTACAGTAACAGGACATGTCATTTGAAAGTATAGTTCTTTTTAGTCATATTTTGACCTTCTTTGTCTACAAGTATTGAAGCTGTGTATGGACAGAAACCTCACTAACTACAATGTAATTCTATCATATTGCCTGCAGTAATGTCAATGTTCATGGATGTTATTAAGGTGGCCAAACACAGTTTTCAAGTGCCTATGCCTAATTCACCATTAATTTTAAACTATTTATGCTTTGGCGCCCGTTTTTTGCAAGAGTCAAGGTTAACCTCAGAGGGGTTTATTTTTGCATTTTGGCTAAGGTGTGTGCTGTTGCCATGGCAACGGGGCTGGTTAAAAACAAGGCTTAAAAAATGGTTTTTGTTTATTTAAAAAAAAATCCAGTCGTTAGATTTTTTTCATCACTTGCCCACTACAAATTGACTTCAAATCCCTTCTGTCAACACTGTTCTAATAAAATTTTGACATAGACGATTTTCGTAATTCGCCGTAAATCGTTTTCACTGCATGTTCTGAATTATTAAATTTCCCTATTTCAAAATTCAGATTTTTTGTGATACATCATTAACGTAGTTTCTGAACTATTTTTTTGCCAAATTTCTTGAAATTCTAAGTACTGGATCGTTAGAAATCGGCAAGTTTCTACAAAAGCAATCGGTCTCAATTTTTTGAGCAACTGCGCATGCGCTACATATAACTGGGTTCTTTCGGTAACAAAGAAAAAGCTGAGAATTGCTGGGTTCTTTGCATCGTTACCTTTTCTAATGTATCTTTGTAATAAAAGACTAAAACCATCAATACACTGCGTTCAAATAGAGAGAAAAATAGCACAGATACTACGGGTGTTGAGTAAATAAAAATGATCGCTCTATTGATGGCATGTTTGTTTCTTGCAATCCTTGTGCACGCGCTGAATTGCCACAGCAAAAGCGTGCGGGAAAACTGTACTGTGTTCGGCCACCTTAATGCCATTTCTATATGTTCTTTTTTTTGGTCTAGCTGGAGTGGCATTCTGCATGTGCTGAGTTGTGTCTGGATTATGCCCTTGGTCACTGTTCGGGGGAACATAACCAGTATTCATCCAATGTTGACGCATTTCACAAGATTAGAAAAGAAGTAAAGGAAGCTGTGGAAGGAGTTGTTGATCTCCCTAAAAAGGCTTCTTTCTCCAAGTCCTGGGATCAGATTGTTTCTAACCATAAGGAATACCTTGCGCACATTGTTCGCACAAAACACCAGGGGTGCTACTATCGCTATGTCCTCGCAAACCTTTGTCCTGGTGAGATTGTATTGATCATGGATTACAAGATGAAAGTTGAGCTGGGGCTTAGGACTCGTGAAAACCAACGAGAGTGGTACGGAAAGAGGGGGATATCTCTTCATGGTTTCCTTATAATTGCACAGGTAAATTCCTTCATAGTCCCTTTTCTTGCATTTTTTGACTTCGTTGTGAAGTGCACCCTAAGTTTATTTACATATACATTGTGCCTTAGAGCACAAGCATCCCATTTTGGCTTTGGAAACTTCTGCATCTCATTAATATGTTTGTTTGATTTGTTTTGATTTGAGTTTTTGAAATAATTGTAAACTTCAGGTGTCTGAGGGAGATAGAAAGGCAGAAGTGATTGACTTGTGGTCCGAAGATACAAAGCAAGATGCCTGGTTCACCCAGAGTGCCCTTGACATTGGTTTTAGATGGCTGGAAACTGTTTACCAAGGATTCACAGTCTACTTGCTTTCTGGTATGCTTACTTTAGATATATGTACACGGACCTAAATTCATTAATATGCAGCACATAAAAACAGTTCACCAACAAGATGAGGGTGTCATACTTTATTCTTTATTATTTTTGCAAATCTATCAAAGGTAAACGGTAGAAACAAAATCCAGTTGTCCCGTGGGCGAGTCAGTTTTCGGTTGCCCCCTCTAAAATACATTTATTACTTGCCTGCCCAATAGTTGTGCAATGTTCATGATTTATCAACTATATCATTTATAAGGTACTGTTTATACTCAGTGATAGACTAAAGCAAACTGAGCTTACTGGTACTAAACTAGGTGAAAGATTCTGGACATTGACACAAACGTATGTATTCTAAAGCAATCCATGTTTTCAACTCATTGTTTTGCTCATGTTGCAGACTTGAGTTTTGGAAATGTTTTTGAGTGGAATTATCACTAATAAGACTACTGAGGCTAATTTCACTTGCCCATGAGACCACCAAACTTCTATTTTCACTTGCCATAGGGCAAAATTTACTTGCTCCGGGCAGTCAGACCTGGGTATTTTCCTGTCCTGATATATATAAAGGATTATTATGTTTACTTCCTCTGTTTTAGATAATGGGCCACACTACCATAACAGTGGGGTTCTCCTGTACTTGTCTGAAGTGAACAGAGTGTTCAAAATCACCTTGAAAGAATACAACTTTTTTGAAGCTGGCGAGGGAAAGTCTCAACTTGATTCCCACTTTGCTCATATCAGCTATAAGATTGTGTGGTGGGTACGATTGAAAAACGATTTAGAAAGTGGAGAACAAGTTGCAGAGCTGATCAAGGTATATGTTCCCTGGACATTGGTATTTTTCTGTTGAATAGTCACAGAAAAATTTCACTGACAGACTTAATACTCACTGTGCAAATACAAAACAACAGCAAAACAAAAAGACAAAAACACAGCTCAGTAGTTTACATTCAAAAGATAGTTTGAATGTCAGAACTGCATTATTAACATAGCTCTCAAGTTTTACATTGGTCTACTCTTTCATAGTAAGTCTGCATTGCCCATTGAAAGGGTACTTAGCAAGCATGTATGTAAATGTAAATGGTTGGAAGGAGGAATGATTGCTAAATCTCTCCAGGATCATTGTAAGATGTAAATATGATTCTTGGCTGCACATGATAGTTGGAGTTGAATTAGGTGCATATATTTTTATTGGGGTGGTTTACTGAATAATACATACATCTTATTAGATGTTTTGGTGTGTACATGTAGTATCGCTGTATATTTTTACGAGTTGTATCCAGCGGGCTCGTCAAAATGCAAACATTGGGTTATCCACCTAATTCAAACTCAGTGAATACTGTATATTTCAAAGGTCAGTGAAAAAGTCAGGGAACTATTGAGTTTTTGATGATTGGCAACTGTGTAAAGTAGTGTTTCTGATTTTTACATGTTTTTATTTTCTTCCAGACAATGAAGAATGCAACTTGCAAGAAGCTGATCATTGACAGATCAAAAGCAACAAAAGTGGGAACTCTAAAGGATATTTCGTTATTTGGAAACTTCACCTTTCCAACTGAAGGCCAATTTGCAAATGGTCTGCAGCTGAGGTCATTAGCCGGGGTTGGAAATGTTGTCAATAAGACACAGGCACAAATTGAAACACTGTCTGGACGCCAGATTCCAGTGGCTGGAGCAACTGGTGCATTAACATCTGAAGAAGAGCCAGCACCAGAACCGTCTCAGTGCCCTACACAATTTCCTGCTTCAAGAAATGAGGGATATGCATTGAAGTTTATTCAACATGCCCCTGAGCGGTCAGTTGTGGCATCACTGCATGTTACTGTGGTTGACCAGTACCTACCAGAGAGGCTGGAAAGTGGATATGCCCTGAAACATGGTTCAGGAAAGAGAACAGTGTTCAGCCAAGCTCAGAAGGATATCATGATTGCATTTTACAACAGACAGGCAGTAAATCGCATTAGAGCTGAACCACGGGATGTGATGAGAGCAATGGAAGATGCAGGCTTGGAAGTACTTACAGCAACTCAAATCAAGAGTTGGTGGTCAACGTACCGTCGGAAGAATAGGAATTTACCTGTGAGTGGACCGCCCACTCCTAGTGTATCCTCTTCCATTGCACCATCAGGTAGCATGCCTTCTGGTACGCCGTCTGCTCCAGTACCATCCTTCACTGCCCCACCGGCTACTGTGCCTTCCAATGCACCAACAGCTTCTGTGCGTACAACTGCATCGACAGCTACAACAGCTTCTGTGTCTACAACTACACCTCAAACTACTGTGCTGTCCAGTGTTCCAGCAACTTCTTTGTTTACAACTACATCACCAGCTACTATCCCATCGAGTGTGCCATCAGCTGCTGTGCCACTCAGAGTACCCACAGCTAACATGACATCCACTGCAACACCTGGTACTGTGCCATCCAGTGTATCTTTCAGTTCCACTGCTGCTGCCCTGGCACCTGTCTCACCGCAAGCCATTGTCACTGGTCGTGTATCGCAAATATCGGGTGCTGTAATAGAGTGGCTTTTTCCTGCTGATTTTAGTCAGTCGACAATTGGTGGAAGAAATGGAAGCAATGCTTGTGCTTTCATTTCTCTGTACTTTGGACAAGTAGCATCAAAGGGTATTCTTCCGCCACAACAAGGACTTGCACTGGATGTTCTTTGGAAGGATGCCCTCAGGGAGGCAATGATTCAAGGAAATGACTTGCACGATGAAATGTTTGATCATGAAGGAATAAATCTTAATGCGGATGAAGCTGTTGAAATGGCTGGTGATGACTGTGGTGTACTCTGTCTTGGACAGCAAAAAGATCTATTTGGCGGGACTGTTGTTGCAAAACATTTACTTGCTGAGTTGCTTGATGATTTAGCTGGTAGGAAGCAAAGAATTTGTCTGCTGTTCTTTTCTTGTGGAAGAACAATGTTTTTACTTGTTGACAGCTGTGGACATATGTATTTTGTGGACTCCCATTCCCACAGAGACTGTGGAGCAATAATAGCAAGTTCTCCACCTGGCAATGGAGTAGAATTTACTGAATGGATTGATAAAATGATGAATTTAAATTGGCAGACCTCACTCACATTGGGGTCTGTAACTGAAGTTATATATGCATAAGGGCTGATTTAGATTGCACAACCTTGTCATGTACGATTTTTCTAGTTTTCTAATCATCTCATGCAAGTTTCTCACAGGCGGTCATGTGTCATTTAAATCGGCCCTAATGGTTTGTTTAGACCATTCTCTATTGACTGTAGTTGTTCTTGACAATCAAAAGATCCATGTAGTAGTTTGGTCATATTCACTATAAGATCAGATATGTCTGGGTGGCTTTCTGATATGTTCTTTCCCAATTGATCTTATAGCATTCTGATTTTCCTCTCGGGTTAAAAAGTAGAATAGATCTTGTTAGATCGTTTCCTCGTGCTAGTATAACTGGTCAGAACAACAACTAACCTAAGGAATAGGTCAAATGATATGCTGACAGTTGACAAAGTTTTTTCAGTAGTCTGATACTGTAATTGTGGCATCCATGCCTATTTATTTGTCTCTCTCAAAAAAGAGGGTTTTTTTTTTATCTAGAAAATATCAAAACCAAACCTGTAGACCTTTTTTGTCCTTTCTCTTCCCCCCCCCCCCTCCAACCTGCCCCTTTCGATCATTTCAGTTTTTGAGACCACTAACCCTAACCCTCAGGATGGGTATGGATATTTTCTGGAACCGCACAATGACTGAAAACAGAATATTGTACTTGTATGTTGCAAGCACTTAGGCATAATTTTTATCAGTTACTTTTCTTCAAAGAGGCCATTCATGCGGTTATCTTCCATCCCGAGATGGAAGAGAGCTTAGTAGTTTGTCCATTCCAAAAGATGTGGAGCCCTGTGTTTGTTTTGTTTTTCCTTAACTTTGCTTACCTGCACTAAGAACTGAATGTCTTCTTTTTTGGGAAACTGGGCATTGGCATAATATCGAGTAATAATTGAAATATTTTCTGCAAGTAACATTTTATACAAGGAGTAATACCTTGTTCGGTGTGATAAAATTAGCAGTGTGTGTTATTGTTGATAGTCAAAAGCACATAAGAAAACAGTTGTAGAAAATTGTCAGATCTCACAAAAAAGAATATTTATTTTCTGACTCTGAAAAACATGCAAAAATACAAACTGAAAAATAAGAAAAGAGGCTAGAGAGGCTGACAAACAATTTATTTTGGAGGTTATAACGGTTGCATAGATTGCTCGCCGTCTTATACCGAAATAAAAACTACAACAGTTGCCTGATTTGCCTGCTGTCTTTGTTGCAAAAAGGTGATTACAACTATAGTTCATAATCACGAATGAGGCATGCTAACACAAAACGTATTTGATTATAGGAGAATAGCTGACCAAGGTTGTCCTATACGGTGCGAAGTTTCTTGTCCTCGTTTGCCATTATTTCACTTTTGATGACATCAAATGACTCCTTGTTTACTTTGAGGCATTTAGCCACAGACTCGTGATCTAAATCGGCTCCAGCGGCAAGACAATCGATGCCGTACACCTCGGCGGTTGCCTCGGCAACATTTAGCTCGGACGAGAGCGTGGCGAAGGTTTTTCCCAGCTTGAGGCCCTGTATGACCAGCATCTTCTTCGGCGACGGATTGTTTTTTCCATAAAGCCTACATAGTTCCATTTTCTACACAAAGAAAAGAAAAGTTCGAATTCAGTTAACTAAGAAAGTTATTTCTGAAAGCTTAGCAATGAATTCATCTAGTACTCACGCTAGAATCTAACTTCTTTCGCTTTGGTTCCGAGGGTCCACTCTCGTGCTCTCCCCGTGGCTGTGAATCTCCCTTTCTGGAATCAAACCAGCAAGTCAGAACAAATAACGGGGCACTGATTCGAAATTTCTTATTTGTCAGAACGCTAACAATGCTTGGCTTGCCTCTTTTCCATTTTTGGCGGGATAGCTCCTGAATGATTTCTCTATTGAAACAGCAGTAAGCTCTCTGCAGATCGAAAAATAATGCCCAGACATACGATGCGAGCGGAAACACGATCGCAATCGGCCAGTCAGAAGGTGCCACATTTTTACGATTTCGCAATTTCTGATCAGTTTTACCACAAGAATTTGAAGCATCGGAAGCCCTATTATTTTTTTTGTTGACATTTGTTCTATCATGGTGGTTCAGAATAACTTGCAAGTGATGTTCCAAGCTTATCGTCACGTCGATTGCTGAGGAGTATAAACATTTCACATAACGAACAGTACAACGTTATCGCTCATCTCTGTTACCTGAATAGTCCGCCGAAAGGTGCGTAAAGTGAAACAGTCGAGTAAAGAAAGAAATACTAATTTATCAAAGGCCATCCCACGGCCCGAGAATGGACTCCTTCTAGGTTCGCGATATGGCGGACAACGATTATTATTACTATTATAATATTTTTGAGGCGGTGGACATCATATCAAACTTTGCTGTGTTAGAAGACTGGTTTTGAAATACACTCACGGAACGTTCACGAATTTCAGCCAGGTATTTACCCCGCGCGTCTTTGTCGGGCTCCCAAACACGCGTGAAAAAGTTACTGCTTTGGATCACAAACTGACAGTTCTTTAGTGAAATTCGAGCGAAATGGCCTTAACAAGGTCGCTGATTAATGGTTCACGGAACCGATCCCGATGTTACTCTATATCAGTTTAATTTTCTCGGTATTGGCGCATAGGAATTGTCCAGACTTAAGATATGTTACAATTTTTAATGTATCTAACGCGTAGCCGAAATGAAATCTTATTTTAATGGTTTAGAAGGGATCTTAAATCAAATTCTCAATTCAAAATGTTTCAACAGCTTTTGGCGAGTAAACATCACAGGTTGCGTGACTCAAAATTTGGCCGAGTGGACGTTGGGTCTGGTCGCCTACAAATCGAACAAGAAGATCTTTAAGATCTTACAACCGCGCTTTTAAAATTTACTGTTTTGGTAGCATGAGTGACCCGAAGAAAAAAAAAACGAAAAAAAAAAAAACTATCGGTTTTGAACCTATTTCCAGCAAATTTGGCACACCGGAAGCTGAGAAAATTACTCTATTTCCGGCCATCATTTTTCAGCTCTTTTCGTCATATCCCCCCCTCGGGAGGGTTTTGTAAAGTTAGCGAATTAGCATACAAGTCACCGTAATGGTGATTGCTGTCGGCGAAATGTTTATTTGCTAAAAAATTGCGGCCAAATCTTTCGGAGATGGAAGTCAGGACATTTGTAAGGATACAGAAAGTAATTTGGGACCAGTTGCTGGCTTGTAAGGCTGAAATTATCCAGAAGTAAGGTTTTTTTTTAACTTGAAAGTAACGAAGGCCTTTCGATGAATAAATTATCGGCTCTTCTCACTGTCTCGTTCTGTTTTTTGTTTCGTTCTCTTTTGGAGCCCGCCGAGGTCATTTTTTTCGTCTAAATAACCTGAGAAAAGTTCGAAAAACATGTTCCTCTTCAATTTTCAGCTCTCAGGCAATAGCCCTGGGTTTTTTTGACCAAAACGAAGGTTCATGTTATGTTGTATTTCGGTGGCTATGGGCGACCGTCGCTTCTATTGTCGACTCAAGCAATGAAGCGAGGTTACAAAAAAAATCTAATAATATTTAGTTCTGGTTTTGTTCGATTGCGTTGAAATTTTAATATGATGAAGCTGGATTGTTAAGGAATAGATTTTACTACTGCCGATGTGAGGTGGCTATTAACGCTAAAGTGATATATCGCTTCGAAGTCAGGGTTTTGAAGAGATTTTTTTGCAAAGCGTGAATCTGGCGTGACTTTGTAATCTGAGATTTTTGTTGACCCTGAAGAAACAAGGTTTGGCGAATAAACATTACAGATTGCGTAATTCAAAGTTGGCCGAGTCGAGGTCTGCGTCTGGTTTCCGACGAAAAAAACAAGAAGATCTGTTAGATCTTATAACCGCGCTTTTAAAATTTAACTGTTTGCTTAGCACTACCGTCGGAACGCAGTGCACATTCCAAAGCAGTCATTGATGATTCTTTTCTTACTGTAGACATCACATCACTTGATCAACACAAACTGTATTATTGCACCAGCAGTGGTAGCCATTGACAAATCTCCGATGACGTTATGGTCTTAATCTTTGTAGAACTTTCTTCGGGATATGTATGGGCATGAACGATATAAATGACACGATAATAACACTATTAACAACAGCTTTCTTTCTTAAAAGTCATGATTAAATTTAATTGGTGTTTTCCACGAGTAAAGGGCTAGCAAAGTAGTCACACAAGTCATATAATTTAATAATAAAACTCTATCCCGACCGACGTATCGATTTTGGTCACTCCAGTGACCACAGATTGAAAACGTGACAGAAAATTGGCGTTACTTTCGATTCTCACCAAATTTGGACAGTGGGATGATCTCATCATTAGCCAATTACAGGCCATTTTTCAGCTCTTTTCGTCATATCCCCCCCACGGGAGAATTTTGTCAAGTTAGCTAATTTAGTATGCAAGCCACCGTGATGCCGGTCACCGTCGACGAAATGTTTATTTGCTCAAAATTGGGGCAAAATCTTTCGGAGATGGAAGTCAGGACATTTGTAAGGATACAGAAAGTAATTTGGGACCGGTTGCTGGCTTCTAAGGCTTAATTTATCCAGAAGTAAGCTGTATTTTCGTTTTCGTGCCGAAAGCTCTGCGATGAAATATTATCGGCTTGTTCTGCTGTCTTGTTCTATTTTTCTCGTGGTCTTTCTTGTAGCCCGCCGAGGCCAGTCTTTCGTCTAAATGAGTTGAAAAAAGTTCGAAGAAGATGTTCCCATTCAAGTTTAAGCTCTCAGGCGACAATTCTGGAGTTTTTGGCCGAAACATCGGGTTTGTTATGTTCGTGTTTTTCGGTTGCTATGGGCGACCGTTGCTTCCTTTGTTAGGTCAAGTCTCGGGAGTGAGGTCACGAAAAAATTCTAATTCATTCTGGTTTTGTTCGATTTCGCTGAAATTTTAACACGATAAAGCTGGATTGTTAAGGAATAGATTTACCGCCTGCCGATGTGTGGTAGCTATTAACGCTGAAGTGATATATCGCTTCGAAATCAGGGTTTTGAAGAGATTTTTTTGCAACGTGTGGGTGTGGCCTGATTTTGTAATCGGAGGTTTTTGTTGACCCCGACGGAAAAAATTTCAGGAAAAGGTCATTTCATCGACGATTCAAACGAATATAAATATGATCCGAGCTAAATTTCTGGTGAAAAAATATAATTTTTGACGAGCGCTGGAGTTTTAATTTTTTCCCGCGAAAGATGAGATTTATTAATGTTTCAACAGCTTTTGGCGAGTAAACATCACAGGTTGCGTGACTCAAAATTTGACCGAGTGGAAGCTTGGGTCTGATCGCAGACAAATCTGCGAAAAAAAAAAACCACGGGTAAACCAGGAACCGCGCTCGGCCCATGGCCGCGCGGTTAATAAACCACGGGTAGAACATGAACCGCGCTCGGCCCATGGCCGCGTGGTTAAAAAAAAGCCACGGGTAAACCATGAACTGCGCTCGGCCAATGGCCGCGCGGTTAAAAAAAAAGCACGGGTAAACCATGAACCGCGCTCGGCCAATGGCCGCGCGGTTAAAAAACCACGGGTAAACCATGAACCGCGCTCGGCCCATGGGCGCGCGGTTAATAAACCATGGGTAGAACATGAACCGCGCTCGGCCCATGGCCGCGCGGTTAAAAAAAACCACGGGTAAACCATGAACCGCGCTCGGCGTATGGCCGCGCGGTTAAAAAAAAACCACGGGTAAACCATGAACCGCGCTCGGCCCATGGCCGCGCGGTTAAAAAAACCACGGGTAAACCATGAACCGCGCTCGGCCCATGGCCGCGCGGTTAAAAATTTACTATTGTGTATGTAATAAAAATAAGCATAAGGTTTAAAGACTCGGTTTGCAGACTCGCTCAAGTCTACATAGAGTCTGAACGCAAAAATAGCAGCCTTTAAATTGTTGTTTTTTTCGTATTCAAAATAGCCTCACTGATCTTGTAGTTGAGATCAATATTCTAACAAATTTAATCCCCGAACGAGGTTAGTGAGGTCATTTTGAATACGAACAAAATAATAATTTACATGTAGAGGCAGCAACTTTTGGCTGGGATGTGGAGTCGTCTCACTGGCCAGCTTTTTTGCCAGGCCATATAACAATTAGGCCACATTACATTTTAACTTTTTATTTTTTCCCCACGATTCAGCACGGCAGGTTTGCCTCATTTTATGTTTGATTGTTTTTCTTGCGAGCGAAAATAAAACCGAAACTGCTGCTAATAGCTGATTTGCACGTTGTCGTCATTTGACTACAACTACCAGAATTCCTTTCGTTTTTTCTTTATTATTTAAATTTTGAATTCCCAGTGGGGTTTAAATAACAATTCCCCTGATTAGCATAAGAAACAGAAAAAGTGTAGGACTCTGGTAGTTGTAGTCAAATGATGCCATCATGCAAATGGCCTATTATCCTTTAGACTGTGACAATCATTGCAAATTGACGATCTTGCTAATGGTGCTGTCATTTCCGATTGGAAACGGCTTGATGTTCAGCTTTCGTTCCTTTTAATTTTGAATTTTTTATTGGAGTTTTGACCGAATAGCAAAATTCCAAAAGACCTTGATCACTGTGGCGTGGATTGGAAGGACATTTGGACCTCAGTTGATGGTCACACCACCCAGCCAAAATTACCAAAACTCAATTCAATACTGTATTGTTGCGTTCGAGTCCGACGAGAATGCCATCCTAATTTTGGGTACGGGCAACTTAGCTCCCTCCCGAAGACTTTTCAGGGGCTGTGGCCTTGCTTCTAAGCTGATTGGCCTCGATTTCACGCATTAAGACGTGATAACACATGTGATGAACATGTGAGCAGGCTATGTGAGCAAGGCGTCGCTATTTTGTGCTCTCAGCGTTGGATTTTGGTGAATTTACGGTAGTATCTATCGAAATCTGAGGGAATTTGTCGTTGTTTATTTTATATGTTCACGAACACAACTTTGAATCACCTTGGCTTCGGGATGTTAACCGTAGGAACAGCTATATTTCGTTGGCTGCATTTTCATTGCATTTGATAATTTTTATCCGGTCGAATATTGTTTGGGATCGACGGAAAAGTACTCTAAAGGCAAGATCCATAAGAGTGACCCTGAACCAAGAAACGGCAATGTAAATAATGTCTTCTGCGATCGCACGGTCGTACGGGGTGTGTTTACGATAAACGAGTAGGCGAAAGCGATGTTTGCTTTTTATTTTTATTTGTGCTACCAGCTGAGAATAATGTACGTAAAAAAATATATTTTTACAAATGA
Organism: Orbicella faveolata; assembly: GCF_042242905.1. Classification (NCBI taxonomy): domain Eukaryota; kingdom Metazoa; phylum Cnidaria; class Anthozoa; order Scleractinia; family Merulinidae; genus Orbicella; species Orbicella faveolata. The sequence continues at coordinate 1,522,214 of NW_028301565.1, forward strand.
GCTTTTACGTTTAAACATTAGCAGTTAATGTGCGAATATTGAGAACGAAATTTGAAGGCTAATGTAAATATTTTAGTTCCAATTAACCTTGTGAGTCTACGGAAACTGGCGCCGTCACGCAAGGAAGTAAATTTACTCAACCGGACATGCGCACAAGAACTCTCGACTCATTTCTCTGCCGTCCTCGCCTCGTCGAGGACGCCATTTCGCCCGACTTGCCACCGTATAGAAAACGTGAGTATTTCTTGTTTTTCCCTGACAAATGTTCCAATCGACCTTGTTTGCGGTTATATGGATAAGAATGTTTATTAGGTTCACATTGTTCGTGATCGTAGTGTAGAAATACTACGCTGAAATACGAAAAAACGTGAATAAAAATATTCCTTGTCTGTTCGTTTGTGTTTCAGTCACTGTTCAGTCGCTTTCACGAGTGTGCAAGCTCAAAACGAAATACAAACCGTATGCACTGAGAATGCATCAGTGTAAGTACAGTCGATAAAATGCTGTAAGAATGAGAGCCATGAAAGTATCTATCGAGCAAATAAAGTGAACATTTTGAAACTGAAGTTTAGTTGTTTTTTTAAGACTCCACGGAACTTGATATAACGTTTGTTTTATTTTTGTAGTGTTTGTTCACTCAAAGTCAGGATTCTCCGGCGACAGGATTCTCAAACGCTCAGGTGATAAAAAGCCATCTGAAGCAGGTCGATCAGATTGTTCGTTTAATATTTTCATACGGAAATTCTGGTTTCTTTATTAAACACTGACAGAGATGTTTGCTTTGATCCCTTATGAAGAAGAACAAATTCGAAATTGACTGTTCGCCATTGTTTAAGCTTGATGAGGTAAGATTTCTATCATCTCTTTAGTCTCAAGGGTGTCATTGCTTTTGTGAATAGCTTTTACGATGTTCAAGGTATTGACGTCGCCGTCCTGTACAAAAATGCACATCGTAAGCATTTTGTCTTTGGCGACCCGACGGGACCTGCGAAAGTTTCCCGCTTCAACTGTTCTCGTTCTGGCATTCCCGTCCTCGTCGTGTCTTAAGGCTGGTTTTCACTAGCGACGGAGTCGTGGTCGGAATTATAGTCGAAGTCGTAAGAGAGCTTACAACCTAGTAAAAATCGAAAATCGGAGTCGTAAGTGGAGTCATAAGCTCGACGGAATCGGAGTCGGAAGAATCAGAACGTTTCCATTTCTTCCGATTCCGTTTACGACTCCGTCGCTTATGATCCTCTGAAAAACTAAATTGTCGGAGTTGGAAGCAGAAGCGGAAGAACCAACCAATCACAAGGCCCGGAATAGAAAATTGTGATCGGTTTATTCTTCCGCTTCTGTTTGCGACTCCGACAATGCAGTTTTCACTTGATCGTAAGCGACGGAGTCATAAGCGGAATCGGTGTCCTGCTTCTGACTCCGACGGTTTGATTTTCACTAGATCGTATCGCTTTACGCTTCTGATTACGACTCCGGCTACGACTCCGTCGTTAAGGTTTTGTCGACAGTTTAACGCCTCATCAGGCATACCGAGGAAACAAAGAGACGGTGTCGCGACATCTTGGCAGCAAGTGTTCATGTGTTCAGCCTGTTAAGAAAATAAATCCACTCTGGGTAGGCTTTTGTACATTATACGTTTATTTCCCTATTTACAGTCAAAACAAGTAAAGCGTGCCCCTCAAGATTACAATGATGAATTGATTATTTGAATATTGAATCCGCGAGTTGTTTCAAGAATGCAATAATAAATTGATTATTGGAAAAAAGAACCCGCTAGTCGTGCCAAGAATATGGCTAATGGGTTCAATGTTCAAAAATATCAATTTGATATTGTTTTTTTTAAATGACTAGGGAGTTCAATTTTCAAATAATCATTATTTCATTCTTGAAACGACTAGCGGGTTCAATAATAATTGAGGTCTATGGAGAAAGAAAAGCAGAAGTTAGAAATTAAAGCGGTCTCGAAAAAGAATTACCGCTAAACATCTACGCAGCCCGTGCTCCACGGCAGATGCCGTTTGGGGGTTTTGTGAAATTCGAAGAAAACTAGGTGTTGTGCGAGATATGAAAAATTTTTCTGTCCAATATTTAATATCCACAACGCTTTATAATTTAGGAGAGTTTGGTTCGATATCACAGCCTGGAAATCGACAACGACCTTCGTTCAGCATTAGAGTATTTCTTGAAAAGGCAGAAATTTTATAGTTTCCCAATATTACAACTCTTGCTTTCCGAGAAAACTTCAAACCGTCTGTTTTATGTAGCCTGCGAGCCACGTGTGACACTCTACGCAGGAACAAGACCCAAAGTGGTGTCAATCTCTGACACGCTTTGGAAACGATCTTCTTAATAATCCTCTTTATTTTCTGACAATCTTTCCTGGGAAATACATCAAATAGTGCTGGCATTTCTGGTTGAAAACGGAATTAAAAACTTCAATCTACCTTTTTCTATTTTTAAATGTTCACTAGAGTTTTGACTGAATAGCAAGGTGCGAAATTCCAACAGATTCCAGTCATTTGTCATCGTCCCGTGACTGAGAAGGACCTTTGGACCCCAGTTGATGGTCATCACCAAGCCAGCCAAATATGTATTGTCTTGCATTGTATCGTGTCTTTGCTTTACACTACTAACAGGGCTGTCTCTAGTTTTTTTAAGTTGGCGGGGATGTGCAAAAAGAAGCCGGGAAATCTAGCTATTGTGATATGGTTGATATGCTGTTTTCCTATCAAAGCAGCCGGGGATCTAATGCAGAATTTCCGGGGCAAATTCCCGAGCCCAGGCCTTTAATGACAGCCCTGACTACTAGCATGTACTGGTAGACACAGTTATTTCTCTCAGATGTAGCACATAATACTGCGGGTAAAACACGGGAGTGTCCCGCCCTGTGGATCCCTGGACCAAAGTCTCGTATGTTGTTTCATAAGACATTCACAATTCTCACAGTCTTTCTTTTTTTTTTTTGCTAAAAGGGGGAGAAAACATTTCTCGATTTCTCTGTTCTAAAAATCCAAGCCTAGGGGTACCTCGGGCTCGCTTCCGAACTTTCGGATTTACCTGAACCGTTCTAGGTCTTTTTATAGAGAAAATATGAGATTCTTATTCCGTGGTGATTTTGCGAGATTCCAAACTATTGGCTCGTTCTTTTGTGGCTGATTTGGCTGTTCGTGTTCCGTTTTAGGAATAGTAGAATACGCGGAATGAGGGGCGCGATCCATTGCGACAAAACCTCCGGAACTTCGGTACAAAATCAAATGGAACATTCATAGAAATTGCCGAGTACTTTTCGTAAATTTCGGGGCAGCCTACCGAGCTTGTCCTTTTCCTCCAGAAATTTGGAAATTCCGGAAATTTCCTGTTCCACTGGATATTTCATTTCGCTCAGACGTCTGACCGAAATGAAATACTCAATGGAACAGAAAAACTTTTCGCAAATTCTCAGTTGTAGTGAAAAATACCGTTATATTCGATAGAGGAAGAGGATAGTCTTAGTTGTGGAAATCTAAGTTTTGGCTCAAATTACACGTATTTATAAAAAGAATACTTTTGACCTGAGACCAGCGCTCAAAATAGTCTGGATCGAGTGTCTGAACTTGAGTTTCCATGTGACGTTCGGTGCAACATCAAGGGCTTGACGGGCTGCGCATGATTTTCCCGCCAAAACTTTCCCAAAGGAACGCATGTACAGAACGCAGAAAACCGTGTTCTATCATTCTGCTATCAGGGGTGAATGTCTATTATATGTCGAGTATTCCCTTTCCGGAAAAGTCCCATAAAAAGGCGCTTTACATAGATTTTTATCCGCTAAAATTGTTACAATATTTTAAGTTCAAATAACTGTAATAATCGTAAATAATTCACTTCCCCCGATTGTGATTGGTTTTAAAAACTCCTATTTTCCACTAATTCACTTGCCAAGTTGTTATCGGACAATTAAATAAGCGAATCACCCTCAAAGCAGTATTTTAAATCAACCAAACACAATTTTAGAGCGACATAAAACAATTTACGCTTCCTTTGTGAGTCTTTTAAGCAAAATTTATTTTCCTTTTATAACTTGGCTCTTCTTCTTTTCTCGGAAATTGTAATTTTTATGATTAATTAGTAATAAGACTTCGTGTAGTCCATCATACTCATATCACTTTTGTGATTACAGACCGAACTGGACTCCACTCAGTCCTAGTGCCATCACTTGTCATGCATTGGTGTAACTATCTCAATTTTTATTGGCTACAGACACGCAGCTCAGTACTGTTTTCGTGACGTCATATCTACAGACAATAGTTTTATACGCGCAGAAGTGACATCTCTCTGCAGACAACAGTTATGCACGCGTAAGAAACACGTTTGCTATGCCCAAGCTTTGCAAGAATTCTCTCACCAAACGTTTCACCCAAACAGTTGTCAGATCAGTCATAAGTATAAGTTCAAGTTCTAAAATATGCTTTTAGAGTGGCCTTTTGTAAAAGTTTTGTGGAAACTTTTAGGTTGCAAGTTTACGAATAAAATTGTTTACAAGTTGATGTCGATGTAGAATGTTTAGCTTCTTGTACACCCTCTTGGTTTTTAAAAAAGGCTCGAGCGTATACATAATAAAGCAATATTATTATTGAATTCGGTCTGTGTTATCCTCCGCAGCGTTAGGTTTTGGCAGATAACACAAAACCTCAAATCTCGGCCATAATAATTCTGGCAATCATGCGATTGTAAGTCTGGCCCGCCTAGATTAGCCCTAGCTACCTGCGGGCCAGCCGACCTTTTATTGTAATCGGTTTTCATAATAAAATTGTTCTTCTTTTCTTCTTTTCTTCTTTTCTAAACGTCATCCAATAATTGTTAATTATAATGTAAGTAAGTTCACGTATTTTTGTTCTTCAGACTCTATGAAGACGATGAAGGGGCAGCTCCAGTTGATGTCACCGATTGCACCAGGGAGCCGACCCCCTTTGATCACCCGACCAATACCAACATAAAGTTCTGGGATTTGCCAGGGATTGGGACTCCAGATTACCCAGACCTGGAGACGTACTGCGAGAAAGTGCAGCTGGAGAAGTACCATACGTACCTAATCTTCACAGCCATCCGATTTACCAAGAACGACTTGGAACTGGCCAAGAAAGTACGATCGATTGACAAGAAATTTTTCTTCATTCGCACAAAAATTGATGAAAGTGTTCGAGCCGAGAGCCGGAAGCGATCATTCGACGAAGAAGCAATGTTAACGAAAATCCGACGCAACTGTTTGGAAAGTCTGGGTGAGCTGCTGACCGATGAGCAAGATATATTTTTGATCAGCAACCACGAGCCCGAAAACTGGGAGTTTGCTCGACTAACCCAGGCCATTCTAGATGCATTGACGAGATACCAGCGAGAGAGTATGACCTTGTCTCTCGGCAAAGTCATAACAAGATCGTCGAATGAAATTTTTCAAAGGAAAGTTGATGTTCTAAGAGGGCGCATATGGAAGGTCGCTTCAGCTTCTGGTGCCGCTGCAGCCATTCCGGTACCAGGATTGTCGTTTGCCGTTGATGGTGCTGTAATTCTGAATGAACTCAGCTTGTACAGGACCCAGCTTGGACTTCCAGAAATAGGATCCACTGAATTTGCCAAGCTTCATCTTGCCACCAAAGAGAAAGTTCTTAGTGTTGGCCTTACCACTGCAGCACAGCTGAGCGGGTTTTTGGCACCCTATGCTGTCTTTATACGAACGACTAGCTTTTGTTACTGTTAATTTGTGAGCAAATCATCTGAATTAATGATACTAAAACTTCTTTACATTCCAGCTTTCACCACTTACATTTAAGAGAGACATTCAGTGAACGGCCAGAGTACTGCTACAGTGGAACCTCGATTTAACGAAGTCGCTGGGGACCGGCCAAATTTGTTCGTTAAATCGAGGGTTCGTTATATCAAAAACCTCGATATAACGAATTTGGGGGGAAACGACCAAAGTGTTCGTTATATCGAGGTCATAGTTAATAATTGATTTGTAACACAGGTGACTTCTGTCACGCAATTCATTGCACTACCCAAGCAGAAGTTAATTGATGTCGAAATACTATAGTGCCATAAGGATTACAAGCATTTGTTGACTGTTGATCTGTTCAGCGTTTATCTTTTGTCACGTGTTGACACTGTAATTCGTTATATCGAGGTAGATTTTAAGTTTGGGCTTCCGGATTATGTTCGTTTTATCGAAGAATTCGTTATATCGAGGTTCGTTATATTGAGGTTCTATTCCATACATTTTACTGTAACTTTGGCCGGGACCTAGAATATCGTTCGTTATATCGAGGACTTCGTTAAATAGAGGTTCGTTAAATCGACGTTCCACTGTAACAAAGTCAGAAAACTTTTCTGAGATCATGCACCTTCGCACGTCAACAAGTTTGTAAGAAGAAAATACATGAGCTAATTATATGAGTTTTTCGAGATTAGTAGAACTATGTTGATTTACTAAAACAGTACATCTGTAAATCTTCTTTTTCTTTTTTTTTTTTTTGGGGGGGGGGGGGTTAGTCATGGTCAGTAGCATGTCGTTTTGTGCCACGTATCATGCTCTGAGTAGCTGCGAAAAGACAGCCCCCGAATCGGAACTGAAAGATTTATTAAGCTTGTTAACTCAATTGAACATTTGATTTCACAAGTGTGAAGTGTATATATAAGCAAGGCAGCCTGTATGTGCCAACATGGTCAACTTGGTAGCAGTTATTTTGTATACGATTCGTGGAATCTGGATTCCGAAACTCTTGCTCGTCCTTTCGGGGTAGAATTAGACATAATTCTGAAAAGCTTGCACCAACTATTCTGGGGTAGCCTCTGTTAGCAGTACTTCGGCCTTTTTACTAGTAGGAAATGTGTCCATCCAGTAGCGCAAAAAATTGTGCTATCTACCAGTGAGCCAGACAGAAGCATTTAACTTTTTGGTCGTAAATCAATAGTAAACATTTTAAATCGTCAAGGAAAACAGGCGATTTATATTTGTGTACACAGACATGTACGAAAATAATTAACCGCTGAACAGCTCGAAGTTTATTCTAAAACTTTGATTTATAGCGTAAACCGGGCCTGTTTTGATTTCAGAGAGCCTGAGGTACTCATAAGCACAAGATATACGTTTGACATGAGTTGATCTAGCGCTAGGTTACAGCTTAAATACGTGATGTTTACAGTAAAATAAATAAACTGGTCCCTAAGGTAATTAAGTTTGAGCTTTTTAAGACGTTTCGATACGGTTTTAATTGCAGAATTCTTGAAACCGCTGTCTAGGCAAACCAAAAAAAGTTAGGTTAGAAAGTAAATTGATATTGTACGTGCAAAAACACCAGAGTTAACTTTGTACATCGATTGTACACTTTTAGACAAGAAAGAATTTTTGTTTTCATTTTTTGTTTTGTTTTGTATTACTAGACGAAATATTAACCCGTGTAAAGAATGATAATTAAAAGGTAGAAATGTTAGAAAGTAAATTACTCGTGTAAACTAAGTGCAATAACACTACAGTTAACTTTATACAAGTTTAGACAAGAAAGACTTTTTGTAATTTTTTTTTTTTATTTTTGTACTGATTAGACGAAAGATCAACCTTTGTAAGGAAAGATACAAATTAAAAGTTAAAAACAGTGTAAAAATTACCTGGTAATTGGAAGTTGGTATTTTCCTGATAAACTTAAGAAAAAGATGAGTTGTTCAAATAAGCAAATGTTAGGAACAATACGACTATGCTGTAGAAGTAAACTGAAAGGAGAGCAGAAGCACAGTGAAGTGGAATTAACAATCTCTTCCTGGTTGGGCAAAGTGGAGAGAGCAGATCTTGCAGGGCTCAGCTCCATCACGAACACTACATAAAGCCACGATCCTCCTCGGTTTGTAGACTGTTAGCAGTCTCTCTCTTCACCGAAGTTTTGTAGTGCGCATTGGATCTGGTGATCGGTGAAGTCGCGAGCTACGAGAAACGCAGACTTATTTCTTCCTCTCCTCAATTCCTCCTCGTTCACGTTTGTGTTCAAAGATACAAGGATGAGCTGAAGGATTAACCAGGTAGACTGTGCGGGTACACCTCGACTATTACTGAACGTCAGTTTATTCACAATGGCAAGATTTGTTGAAATCGTTTCTTGTCTAATTTCACTTCCTCATGGTTATTTGTAATTAGTTTTTGGGCATGAAAATATCCAGCAAACAGTGCTGAAACTGCTACAACAAGGGTATTTGCTATTCCTTCAGTGAAGAAATAAAAACCTTTTGCGGCTAAAAAACAACCTTGGCGTGTTTGGTTTAAAGGTCAAAATATAAAGAAGTTAGAAAAGTAAAAATAAGTTTACGATTTCCTGTGTTAGCAGAAAAAGAAATGACTGTTTATGAAATGTTTTGGCACAGGCACAATAGAATACTGTTTTTTGGTTAAAATATCAAGTTTCTATGCCTTGATGCAAACAGTTACGTTTCTCTTACTTCACAGAAACACAGGAAGATATGTACATAACTTAACTTTTTAAGTTAAGCCTTTGTTTTCGATTCTCCTAACCAATTCAAGGAGATGAGATATTTTCTTGGAACTACAGGCATTAAAAAATAGTGGCAGCTTTGGTCTAAAAACTAATAGATAACAAATTATATAACAACACAAAATATGAAAAAAATAAATTGAGCCATAACAGGGCAGATTGACTGTAAAGGTTATACACAGAAGAATGCACCTCAATCCATAAAGATAGCAGTGGCTTCTGATGTTCGGAATTCATATCTGAGTGAATTTCCAGGGATAAAAATGGTTGTTTAATCTTGTTTGCACTGATTCATAACTTATCAAATAAATAACTTGGAAAATATCCTCCAAAATAATAAAAAAAATATAATATCTTTAAAATCTTTCTAATTTGAATTACCACCACTTAAGTTATCCATATGTGTCAATCCCTTGGTTTCATAAACTCCCTTTTCGTTTTCTTTGCTGGTTGGTGTATCGATGTCTGTCTGCCTCAAAACTATCACCCACTGAGGATCACTTTCTTTGTGTTGAGAATTTCTTGGCTACAACAACATTTAATACGAATAAAAAAAATGACCACCTCCCAGTTGGTTTGTTAGCTCGGTTGGTAGAGCACTGCACCGTTACATGTATTGCAGAGGTCATGGGTTCGACTCCCATAAAACCCGGAATCAAGCTTTAGCTGGATGAGCCAGTGTAATATTCCAGGTCCCTGCATTTGAACTGTGTACCTTTTTGCCATTTCCTCATCTGAAACAGTTTCTTCTCTTTGTCGTTCCGTTGATCTTGCCATGTCTCCTCAGTTATCATCTCTTTAAGCATTTTCTGTTGAAAAATTTGCGTAGCAATCAGACGATTGTTCATGATAACAGCCAGTTATGTTCATGAATAGCCCGCCTAGATTAGCACCTGCTATCCGCAGGCCAAATAACATGTAAATTTTAAAATAAAAGAAAGTAAAGATTATTGCTGTTGTTGTTGTTGTTTGCAAGCTAGAGTAACTTTTGTTTGGGATACCTGTGTTATCCCACACTAATGTCATCAGGTTGTAAGTCTGTTACGCGCAGGTAAATATGTAGGTATCGCACTTTCTATTAAATTTTGCGAGCAAAATAAAAGTTTTTGGTTTATCAAGAATGTTCGTCTAACTTGTTGGCGAACTATTAACAATTAGTGAATAACATGAAAGACAAACCGTGGTTTGTTATTGTTATAATTGTTTTCTTTTAGAAATCTAACTAGTACCTCTGGAGAAGTTGTGACTGCGTATCAAAGTACTGGGATTGTTCTTTGGTCGAGTTATAAAGGTTTTTAGTAGTAATGCAGTTATATTTCCCAATTACTCCATTTTCCCTCTTCCTGGTACGCGGCGTCAGTTAGGGATCTCGATTTCAATCGTCTTGAAGGCGTCAGTTAATAGATCTTAGCACTGTTACCCAAACTATACAAGAGCCAATTACTGGCTCACGACGACGTGATCTGATGACTCTACCCTCATAGTTCGTAAACTCTTAATGACATAGCTTAGCTCGTTGTGCCTTGGTGTTGCTGCAGGAAGTTCTTGGCAAACTGCTTCAACCGCCACCGAAGAATCCATCAACGACGCAATCAAACGTCTGCATAACATCGCAGCTTTTGACGCTAATGAGGTAATATGGGCCGCTGGGGAACTGGTGTCAGCTTCTACAACGTTCGAACGCTTTAATATTCTTTTCTTAATTTCAATACAAATATCCGTCACTCTCTGAGTTGTAGAAAACCTCTGAATAGTATTTTATGTTTTTGGAAGCTCTCGAAATTAAATCTTACTAAGGCTCAAAAACGAAGAAGTGCTCATCAACAACGTTACGAATTACAAACTGGGAAAAAAGAACGAGGCAGCGACTAAGTTTCTTAACAAGCTGGGGTTTTTGTTTAAAAGAAAATTCAGTTGTTAAATTTGCAAGAGACTCGTCGTTATTGTCCACGATAAGATTGTCTGCCTCTGTTTGTTTCATCTGACAAAGTTCAGAATGATGTTGATGTAATATAAATGCCCTGTTTCAGAATCTGACCTCGCTGGGTTATCACTTAGCAGCGCTGCTTATTGATGTGAGGTAGATTATCCCCAACACTATCTAACATGTTTAGCTTCCTCTTGTACGTATTGATATTGTGACGTAGAAGGTTCAAAGTTGCCGCTAAGCACGTGAACGAGTTTTTGCAACGTGAACAAATTGTACTTTCTAGGGAAATCTTCAACTCGTTGAATAAAAGAAATCCTTTCGAACTTTTTGTGGAATTTTTAGCTGTTACGTCACCTTTTCTGAGGAGACCGTCTTTTGTCAGCGTCCACTAACTACTTAATAGGATTGATTCAGGATCACTGTTTCATTATCATGCGAAGAACCACGGCCGCACAAATGAATGGATAACGAGCCTAACCACGCGATAATTGAAGCTTTGAAGAGCTTGTTCTAAAGTACAATCTTGAAACCTGTGGAAAGCGCGCTTTTTCACCTGATCATATTAGAACTACAGCTTTGTCGCCTTCTATGCGGTTTTATATATATTACTAAATTATTGTATCAGGAAAGTAATATTTTTGTTTAAGTAGCTTTGTTATGCGCTACTAGTTTATTAGTAGAAATGGCGCTATAGAAATAAAGAGAATTATTATTATTACTTTTAGGATCCGCAAACTTATGCTGTTAGGCGCCATATTTGGATGCCTGGATCCCTTGTTGACGATTGGAGCGATACTCAGCTATAGATCACCGTTTGTAAGCACAAAATAGGAATAAGTTGTAATCATGCTTGCGTTGTACTTTAAAGCTCGATATTTATATGAGTTCTTTATTTCTTATCAAGTCAGCGCTTTTTGACAAGAGAGAAGAAGCAGATAAGAAGAGACAACAAATGGCGGTTGGTAATAGTTATCACTTGACTCTCCTAAAGAGCTAAAAGGTACGTTATGCTTACGCTTAGTTGTCGGGGCGGGTCGTAATGCTGTAGTCCGCTGATTTGTAGGCGTAGTTGGAGAGGGAAGTGGGGGGGTGGGGGGGGGGGGGGAGGATATGAACGGAAAAATGAAGGAAACACTTAAAAGAGGAGGGAAAGTTACCCTCCTCTCCGTCCTCTCTTTGCTATGTACAGGAAGCCTAGTGGCTTGGGAAGGGATGTGTTGGAAACATTCTTTCAATACTGACTTACGTCACGTTTTTGTTCTGCTCCCTGAGTTTCAAATGTCCATATAACAAAATATTTCCTGGGTCAACTCTCCCCAAGACATGGAGTTTGTTATTTCGTTATTCAGTCGGTCATGTTCCTTCCAGCTGCATACAATTCTTATTCTTATAATCTTGTCTATGACTGTGCATGAAAACCCTGGCGTTAGCTAGCAAAACAGATCCACCGATAAACCATTTGCTTGCTGGTAGTATCATTTGTGCAGTGGCAAAGTTTTCCAGGTAAGTCACACCGTCACTGGTGGAGTGGTGAGTTGAGGCATTAATACCCGTGGTGTAGTCTTTGGGCGGGGAGAGAGTTATAAGGCTTAACATCATTGGGGAAAACAACTTTAAGGCGACTCAAAGATGTGTATTCCCTCCGATCTGAAGGACAAGTTAATTTAAACTGCGTGAAACTGTTACCAATCCAACACTTTGCTAAATTGTCTTTTTTGCGGAAGCAAATTTCTTGCTGAGAAAAAAAAGAGATTCAAGTTGGTGCTGATTTTTCTGGCTATTTTTCCAGGAGATGTCTCCGTAGATGCCGAGGACACCGCACTTAAGCTTTGGACCAAGAATGATAGACATGTTAGAACAGCTTGCGTTACTGGTTAAGCGTGCAGCTCAAAACTACGGAAAACGTTGCGTGACTATCCGAAGACTCAACTTTTAACTCTTAAAACTTTTTTTTTTTATGGAGCTGCCCTTTGTTAAACAATATACAAAAATAAAATAATACTAATAAATACTAACACTAACACTAACACTAACACTAACACTAACACTAACACTAACACTAACACTAACACTAACACTAACACTAACACTAACACTAACACTAACACTAACACTAACACTAACACTAACACTAAGACTAACACTAACACTAACACTAACACTAACGCTAACGCCAACGCTAATACTAATACTAATACTAATACTAACAGTGACACTGACACAGACACAGACACAGACAGACAGGCACAAACACAGACACAGACACAGGCACAGGCACAGACACAGACACAGACACAGACACAGGCACAGACACAGACACAGGCACAGACACAGACACAGGCACAGACACAGA
>NW_028301565.1:1540000-1565000 GCF_042242905.1 Orbicella faveolata
AAGGAGCTGCCCTGACTATACATTTGGATTGGTTTTCGCTTAAACCATAAAACAGCTGTTGGAAACCAAACGAAACCGCCAGCCACGATTGATTTATACATGAATTCATTCACCCAAGAACGACGGAGAGAACCAGAAAGTGTTTTCAGCTTGCGCTGCCCGTTACCAACCTCCCAGAGCATCGAATCAAGACAACAGCTTTAAAACTCAACAAGTCAAACGCACCAAGTTAAGTCTTCCGATTAATATTTTATTTATATCATAACTTACACCCATTGTCATGCTTTTAGATTGTATGGGGACTAGATAGCTACTAAAATGTTAAATCACTATTTTCGTCCGTGGGTTAGACCCTAGACTGAAGTCCATGGTACACCAGTTTTCTGAAAGACGAATCCAGATAAATAGTAAAATCACCATGTAGCCACATATTATAAATCCGCTCTGGTTTTCCCACGCAAACGTCTTCGCAGTATTTCTACGTTACCGAGTGCTACAGGATATTTTACAAAAACCACATATTTTTCAGTAATGCGTGACACTATAGGAAACAAAAACAACAACAAAATCGTCATTTTTCCCTCGCTCGTTCATATCATACGAACATGTTACATCTGCTTTTCTGGTTCATCCAAGCTGAAGTCCATGCAATACAGTTGCTGAGTACTTCGGGATATGTAACAAAATCATCATAGTTATTTTTCCGTCGTGCGTGACATTATAGGAACATGTTACATATCCTTTTCTGGTTCACCCAGGCTGAAGTCCATGCAATACAGTTGCTGAGCGCTTCGAGATATGTAACAAAATCGTCAAAGTTATTTTTCCGTCGTGCGTGACATTATAGGAACATGTTACATCTCCTTTTCTGGTTCACCCAGGCTGAAGTCCATGCAATACAGTTGCTGAGTGCTTCGGGATATGTAACAAAATCGTGATATTCATTTTTCCGTCGTAGGTGACATTATAGGAATCTGTTACTTATCCTTTTCTGGTTCACCCAGGCTGAAGTCCATGCAATACAGTTGCTGAGTGCTTCGGGATATGTAACAAAATCGTCATAGTTATTTTTCCGTCGTGCGTGACATTATAGGAACATGTTACATATCCTTTTCTGGTTCACCCAGGCTGAAGTTTATGCAATACAGTTGCTGAGCGCTTCGGGATATGTAACAAAATATATCGTCATAGTTATTTTTCCGTCGTGCGTGACATTATAGGAAAATGTTACATACCCTTTTTTGGTTCACCCAGGCTGAAGTCCATGCAATACCGTTGCTGAGTACTTCGGGATATGTAAAAAAATCGTCATAGTGATTTTTCCGTCGTGCATGACATTATAGGAACATGTTACATATCCTTTCTGGTTCATCCAGGCTGAAGTCCATGTAATACAGTTGCTGAGTGCTTCGGGATATGTAACAAAATCGCCATAGTTATTTTCCCGTTGTGCGTGACATTATAGGAACATGTTACATATCCTTTCTGGTTCATCCAGGCTGAAGTCCATGCAATACGTTGCTGAGTACTTCGGGATATGTAAAAAAATCGTCATAGTGATTTTTCCGTCGTGCATGACATTATAGGAACATGTTACATATCCTTTCTGGTTCATCCAGGCTGAAGTCCATGCAATACAGTTGCTGAGCGCTTCGGGATATGTAACAAAATCGCCATAGTTATTTTTCCGTCGTGTGTGACATTATAGGAACATGTTACATATCCTTTCTGGTTCATCCAGGCTGAAGTCCATGCAATACAGTTGCTGAGCGCTTCGGGATATGTAACAAAATCGCCACAGTTATTTTTCCGTTGTGCGTGACATTATAGGAACATGTTACATATCCTTTCTGGTTCATCCAGGCTGAAGTCCATGCAATACCGTTGCTGAGTGCTTCGGAATATGTAACAAAATCGTCATAGTTATTTTTTCCGTCGTGCGTGACATTATAGGAACATGTTACATATCCTTTCTGGTTCATTCAGGCTGAAGTCCATGCAATACAGTTGCTGAGCGCTTCGGAATATGTAACAAAATCGTCATAGTGATTTAACCGTCGTGCGTGACATTATAGGAACATGTTACATATCCTTTTCTGGTTCATCCAGGCTGAAGTCCATGCAATACAGTTACTGAGTGCTTCGGGATATGTAACAAAATCGTGATAGTGATTTTTCCGTCGTGCTGTTTCCAGAATCGCTCGGCATTTCTCGTAAAGAATTACATCATGTACTCGAGATTTCTATCGCTCTTGAGAGCTTTGACATAATTTTTGAGATAATTTTCTGACTGCCCACAACATTAACTGATTTTCAAAGTGTCGGTGCACATGATCTTCGAATTCGAATACTAGAAAATTCAGATTATTTTTGGAATCGCTAAGCAACAAACATGTATACAGAGAATACCCTAAACAGGTTTCAATTAGGCTTTCCGCGGAAAATCTGAGAACATTGCTGACTCTCGGGCATTTCTGGGCTGCTGGGCATAGTCACTTCGCTTACTGAATAACAGTGATAACTGAGATTAGCGAAAACGTTTCATCTATACGTGCTCCGTAGCTTTACAAGAGTAAGAAATGTATCAAAAAGTCTAAGTTTTAAACTGGCGTTTGCGCCCCAACCTAGAAAACACATTGTTTCAACGTTATTTGTTCTTTTAATCCAAATGCTTCACGTCAGTCGCGCGATTTCCCGAATCGCCGACTATTAAAATGTTTTGTATCTTTCTGACACGATGGAATTGTCTTACAGTAAATATAATTTCACACTTATGACACATTCGTGCAAAACTTGACGCGTTTTGTGGAACATAAACGATCACCGACAGGGATATGATTACACTGGAATGTTGTAAGCCACTGGATATCCCGTGGAGACGTAGGACTAAAAGTTCTACATCTCCACGGGATCCCAGGTCTGTTTTTTGGTTGCTAAGAACGTCTGGCTCGTTATGTATCCACTCGTTAACCGCAATCAGCCATGGACTTGATTATCAACATATCAATCAAAATATCACTCATTCAAAGCTGAGGGTTGGGTCTCTAATGAACGTCTTTATGCTATAGAATTAAGAATCCATAACGTAGCTGGAGATTGGCGATTGATTATGATGAAATTAGTGTAGTAGAAACTATAATTTCAGAATAAAAACTAGCGATAAAAAACGTTTCGATCTCCCTGAGATCATTTTCAAGTTGTAGAAAAAGCGAATGAAATATACATAAGTATAAATTAGGGCGTGAGAATGTCCAACGATAAAAAGTGTTAAAATAATAAATACTATAAAATACAATAAAAAATATATACAAATAACTTTGCACGGATTGAATCTGACTGTTTGTTCAAAGTTCGCTTAATCTTCTTTATAAAGAGCATTTCGTAGATCAGGCAGTCGAATTTACTTTGGTACTTTCTCAAAATCTTCAAATCACGATATATGTCATTTGGGACTGTTCCATGTTGCTTTTTAATGTGATTCCCAGTTGAAGACGATCCTTTGTGTTCCTCAACGCGCTGATAGAGGTGTCGGCACGTATACCCGACATAGTTTGCATCGCACAAACCACACTTGTAGTAGTAAACAACGCGTTGCTGGTTAATGATAGGCGGCTTCTTTTCTTTTGGTTTGATCTCGTGTCCGATCTTACAGCTTGTATACACGGGGCGAATATCAATTCCAATTTTGCGGCCTAGTTCCTCAAGTTGCCTTCGCGTGAAATTGGCCGATCGCTAGTTTTTATTCTGAAACGTGTTTTAAAAACTACGTATAAGAAACTATGATAAAAAAATTAAACTTGACTGCTTAATTTATGTGGTGTACTTCATTGAAGACACGTTCAGCTGATTCTTTCAAGGGATCAGGGGGCAGGAAAAAGAGAACGCCTGATCGCAGGTTAGAGAAGACCATGCTGATTTCTATGTGTTTCCGGTTGAAAGTCCCCTGTTGGCGCAGTCTCTCTTAGGCCTGTACTCACTCCAAACGCTTGAAAGTGCTATTGAGGGAGATTAAGAGAACTGCATGCATGTGGAGTGTGTTTTATTAAAATCAACAGAAATATCAAATCAAATCCAATGTGATTGTAGACATAAACTTAAGTTATCAGCCTGGTCATAATTGCATCTCGTACTGAAACCTCCCAGTAAAACATATGTGACAGTGAGCATCATGACAGATTAAAAAGAAAAACAAACAAACGAAAAACATGCTAGCACCATGATGGTTATTAAATAGCTGCATATAGAGTGTTTTGTTTTAATGGGTATGGTTTTAAAATCAACTGAACCGGTGCTTTTAGCCAGCTTGCTGTGATACTGAGAAGGTAAAATTGTAATATTGTAATGATAATTATTCTTGTAGTGGGCATAAACTTCTACAATCAGCCTGGTCATAACTGGATCTCTTGTTGAAACTTCCCATTAAAATACATTAAGTTTAAACAATAAAATGCTGGGGCATCATGACTGTTATAAGGTTTATTTTGCCATTGTCTGACAGATGGAAAAAAATCTAACATTATGGTACCTTGTAAACTTAACGCGACATTCTCAAGTGCAAACTCTAATATGGAACCTGTTGGGAAGGAGAAAGAGATGAAGGCCATAAGAATAGCTGGCTCTGCCATGAGGTAAGTCATAAGACCTACATCCTCAGCTATTACATTGTTTCTTGTTGTATGGCTCGCTGAAGTAAGGGTGGGCGGTTGTGTTACTACATGAACAGTGTGAGACAAATGTTGTGTTAGCTTACATGAAGTATTGTTCAAGTTAGTTACGTGCGAGATGCATGTGGGTTATTAAAGATGGCGTCTTGAAGTAAACACGTGTTGTTCACTGAAGACTATCGTAAGCCCAAATAACTCGACATGGTGGCAGCGGGTAGTTCCCAATAGCCTTTAAACTGAAGAAGAATCAGACAAAACGGAAACATGGGATACCAAGGTGCACAAGAGGCCGGAATTCAAGCTGAACAACCTCAAGTAGTTGAAGAACCAAACGAACCTGGCGCTCACGCCGCACAACCACACGTCGCCGTAGCTGTACAGCAGGCCATGGTTCAACAGATACCCATGGCGAGTTACCAAGTTCCACCACCTGAAAAGTTCAACTTCAAACCCGAAGAATGGTCCCGTTGGATCAAGTGTTTCGAACGATTTCGAAAAGCGACTGGACTTCACTAAAAGGACGGCGAGAGCCGAGTGAATACTTTGATTTATTCGATGGGAGAAGAAGCTGACGACGTCGTACTGTTATTCGGAATGACAAATGAAGAAGCAAAGCAGTAAACGTGGTGAAAGGCAAGTTTGAAGCTCATTTTGTGGTAAAGAGAAACGTAATATTTGAACGAGCCAGTTCCATCTCTTAGCAGGACCAAGAGGCTACTCATGGGTCCATGTAAACAGAAACTGAGCTGTCTACGAACTTTCATAGCAGAGTTGCAAGTGCAAGATAAGATTGCTAAGGAGCAAGTGTATGCAATAGAAGATTTGGCGCGACCTTTGCTACGAAGAAAGCCAGCTGAACTTCTAAAGCTGATAAGCAGACTTGACAGCCTGAGCAGTGATGACCACAAGAGTAAAGTAGCCGACAAGTACCCCAAGTTGTTCGAAGGAAGAAGGTGTCATGAAGAACAGTTACCGTATCACACTCAAAGAAGATGCTAAACCTTTCCAAGTGTCAGTTCCAAGGAAAGTGCCCTTCCCCTTGTATCAGAAAACAAAGGAAGAGTTACGCAGGATGTTGGAGACCATTGACAACATTCATCACTCCATGGGGCCGTTTCTGTTTCAATGTGTTGCCCTTCGGAATCAGTTCTGGTTCCGAGAAATTCCACAAGAATATTAGTCAGATCCTCCAGGGATTAGATGGCGTGGAGTGCAACATAGATGACGTGTTAGTCCATGGCAAAGACGAGACTGAACACGATCAGAGGTTAGAAGCAGTACTCAAGCGTCTGGTTGAAGCTCGCATGACACTCAACCTAGACAAATGCCAGTTCAGCACAGACAGAGTCAAGTTCCTTGGACACGTTATAAGCTTCAGTGGAATTAAGGCAGATCCTGAAAAGCTACAAGCAATTGCAGACCTACCGCCACCTCAGACGTGCAAGAAGTGAGGACCTTTCTTGGCATGGTGAACCAACTAAGCAAGTTTTCCGAGCACCTCGCTGACAAGACAAAGAACATCAGAGGCCTTCTTCACAACGGGAGCCAATGGACATGGGGAAGTGACAGAAAGCATTTGAGCACATCAAATCTGACCTCACACGAGCTCCAGTATTGGTTCTGTACGATCCAAACAAGGAAACCAACGTGGAAGCTGATGCTTCATCCTTTGGCCTGGGTGGGATAATTCTTCAACTCCAACCTGACAACTCCTGGCGACCAGTCTCATTCATATCGCGAGCGATGACGCCCACTGAAACCAGATATGCACAAATCGAAAAAGAAGCCCTAGCGCTCACATGGGCATGCGAACGATCCTGGGAGTACATTGTGGGAAAATCAATCTCTGTGGAAACAGACCATAAACCCCTGGTGCCACTTCTGAGTACTCACACACTGGATCAACTTCCACCAAGAAATCAAAGATTTAGAATACGACTGATGAGATTCCACTTCAAGGAGATCAAGCATGTTCCTGGAAAGAAGATGCATCATAGCCGATGCGCTTTCAAGACTCCAACCCCGAAGCCAAACAGTGAAGTCAACAATTGACGATGACGAAATGCATGCGCACATTGGAAGCGTGATCTCATCGCCAGTCTGCCTGTTTCCTTGGAGTTTATGAACTTCCATTTGTAGTGGATCGCCTTTGAATTCCGGTCGCATGTAACCAACCTGGTGTGCTGTGGCATCCTGATTCTGAGCGATTTCTATTGCCTCTTCCAGCATCAATGGTGAGCCTTTTTCAATGCACTTGTAATAGGCCTCTTTGGAGCGTAGCCCAATTACTATTACATCCCGAAGTAGTCGATCGCAGGCTTCTGGAGGATATTGACACTGGTCGTACAGAATAGTTGCTTTGTCAATGTACTCTGCAAGGCTAAGATCACCTTGCTCCAGGCGGCGGAAGTTTGATGCGGCTGCGAGTGCGTTGGATTTCGGCTGTGTCCACTCCACGAACTTTTTTAACAACACGCTTGGATCTCCCTTCTGTTCCGTGGTGAGATTCAGTGACTTTATGTGCGTTCTTCCAGTTTTTCATGCCCAAATGAGAACTTAAGTGGCAGTCTCTCTAAAAGCGGTCTGCTGCATTTCTGGTCGGAAAAAAGGTTTCCCTCAAACTTTTCTCAGTGAACTATCGTGGGTCATAAGTAAATGCAAACACTTTAGTTTTTGCAAATACGTCAAAATATTTTTTTTTTTAGAGCTGAAAACAATCATAGCCGGAAAACGCCTAAATTTGGGCGTTCCAATGACGGAAAATTTCCTAAATTGACAAGCTCGCTGCTCAAAGACCACCAAACATAACAAAAAATTGTTACTATCCCTACATTAAGTGATCCTTCAAGGGTAAGAAATGCACGTTACTTTTGATATATTTTGTTTTGGGGGATCCTGAAAATTTATCTTTTACCACCCGTTATATCACTTTCTGAAAACCTGCGAAAGTAGCTTGTCTTCGCTGGCGTTTATTTCCCAAGTCCAGACCCGGCCGCTCAAAACTCCAACTGAATTCTGCTAAACAAGGATTGGGAAGCATAGAAATGTAAAAATACCTTGCGCTTTTTATCTTCCTTTCCCACAGCGACTTCGAACTTTCTGTGCTTTGTGCGATTCTCACAGTTCATTATGCAAATTAGGTTGTCACGCTAATTCAGATTGTTTTCAATCAAAACGCTCTCACATTATTTTAATTAATCATGCCACGTTTAAGATACAGGGATCCGACAAAAAATAAAACTCAGAAACGGTTTAAATAGGTAGCATTGCTGAATTATTAGCAGTGATCTCCAGAGGCTTTGTGGAAAAGTCAGGAAAACGTGGCCGGAATATTTGCAAATTTAGTCACGGTCCATTACTTCTATTAGTCCTGTTTATAGACCGGTCAGTTTGCAAAACTTTTCTAGTGTTTTGATTCTTTCTTTCCATTTTCTGCTGATGTTTCTAAAGTGAACCCTACTATTAAGCCGGTGTTAAAACTTGAAAATTGATATCAAATCTTGACAGAACGCTGTAACTGAAATCGACAACATCGTGACCTTCGTAATCTCAGCTGTGTTGCACAAGCCACAAAGATTTTACCTCCTTATCTGCTCCAGACACTGCAAAGTCAACCAATGTGTACAGGTTCGTACAGTGTGTATTCGCTTTAGCAATACTCATTATCTTGCAATGAAACTTTGCTTGCTCTTTGCTTATAATGGAATTGCGATGCATTTGGAAAACACTTCAAAATGGGCATCGACTTGGTGGACAATTATTGTTCTCCTAAGTAAGTAAGTACTTCTTCATTTAATAACGCTTTCGTAAGCAAATCACTCAGATGACTCTCATATGTTTTACTATACTCCAGAAGAGCGAGAATCACGATGATCAAAAAGTAAACACGAGGATGAGGACGGGTTGTGTTGTGGTGAGGGTGTCCTGACCTAACAGCTATGTGAACTCAGATCCCTCTCAGGGGCAGCTAATTTGACCTTTTCTCTATGGAACAGTGCCCCTATTACCTCTGAAACTGCTTTCAATACATTACAGCCGGATAAAACAAAATGTTTTAACGCCTGTGTTATGTAACAAAAGGAGGCGTCGACAAAACCTGGATCGGATCACGGATCGGATCACAGAAAAAAAAAAAGTTTTAAAGAAAAAAAATCAAAAACTAAAATCAAACCGTTTATAAGATAATGATAAATAAAAGTGGAAAACTAAAATATGTTAAATGAGAATAAGAATCCCGAATTTGACGCAATGACATGTTAATTACAGAGAATGACAAGAGTTCATTTAAAAAGCCACATAAGCGCCTAATTTACGACGAATTTAAATTGTAATGAACAGGCAGATGTAGTTATATTTGAACGTTAGTTGGCTCGAAGCTTGCGTGAACCTCCCATTCTCGTTTTTGAAATTGTTATCAGTGGCCAATTCTCGGCTACATTTTCGTGTCAGATGTTAGCGTTACAGTTGGCGTTACAGTTAATGAGAAAACTTACGTACGAAAGCTTAAGGACATGACTTGCTTTGAAGGAGCTACGTCACGATTTGCACATCTTGAAAAAACTAGCCTAGTTTTTCAAGTTCGTCATTTGCAATCCCCGTTAATCTTTGCCATCCTTGACGATCCTCATTCCGTTTTGATTTGTTCTTGCCTCTTAAGTGTTTTCTATCCTAGAACACGATCATTTTAAGGTTTTATTCTATTTAAAGGCAACTCTTTACGACCCTAAAAATGACTCTAAAACTCGTTACGTAACTCCTAAAATGTTGTTTATTCTCGGGTTGCGTTATCGTTCACACTATCGATGTCATTCCTAGAATTTTTTGTAAAACAGCTATATTTCCTTGAAATACAAATGGTTTGTTTCGTTTTATTCCAGTGCGAAATATCGTATTCCAAACTCACATCTTGTAAAAGTATAGACTTGTCTCAAAAACGGAAATTGTTTGAAATCATCAGGTGTTGAATTTTTTAGTGTTTTTAGTTTTTGTGTTTCTATTCATACGTTCGTCCTATTATTACCATACTGACTCGTTTTATGACAGTTTACCTTTGATGCAAGTGAATACACGAAATATCATTTATCTGAACTGCGTAGAAAGATATGAAGACATGATTGATCATCGCAATCAAAACCCAACAGCCTGAAAAAAATTCATCTGTGACCAGCTCCCAGTTGGCTTGATATTATAAAAGAATAAAGGAACATCACACCTGAATTAAATAAAACTTTCTGCTCACAGTAGTCACTCTAGTGCAATTTGCTCAACAAAATTTTGAATTTTTTTCCTTGATCCGATCCGTGATCCGATCCGTGATCCGATCCGTGATCCGATTCGTGATCCGGTCCGTGATCCGATCCGTGATCCGATCCGTGATCCGATCCGGGTTTTGTCGACGTCGCTGTCCCTCTGTTATGGTCTCTCGTGACAAATGGATGGAAGCAAGGTGACTTTCTATGAAGTCATTGCATTGAAGTATGCTAATGATACCCAATGTTCCTATTGAATCCCACGACGGTCTGTACACGTGCGCGATAAAAAGCACGACATTTTGTTTTGAGATAGGTATCCGTTTAATCTGATTTGTCAGACACGGTGGTAAAATTTAATCATGTAAGCTAGGCCTAAGCCAAAACACAACGCAACTAGCACTGACATTTCTTGCCAAAAATGCCCTAAAATTAAATTGCAAACTTGATACTAAACGAGGCCACCAAAAATTAGTTATAAAATTGCGTATTCCTGTTGTTGGGCGGTCGCTTCAACGGGTAATAAAAAAAGCCAAAATTGATCTTTTGATATTAATTCTAGCCGCGCACACTATTTCAAGTTACTAAATATTTAACTTCGCTCATAAATGATACGGATATACTAATCCACGAAAACCTACAAGGCTAAACCCTGTCGTCTTTCAACTTTCAGTTATCGAATAGAAGATAATAAACAGACTGGAAGCTAATTGAATTGAATGCATTGGTCACAAATTGTCGATTTCAGTATTCATTGTAGAAGCATTTCACACCTAGTAAAAGCTGAATTCTACATGTTTAAGTATTAGAACCCTAAGTGCATGCAAATATTGAATTACACATGTTTCTTTTTTAAATCGTCAATAGAAGAAAAGCTAGATTCAAAAACATGAAAAAGTTTCCCGATTATATAGACCAAGTTTACAGGCAACTAAATTTGCA
Organism: Orbicella faveolata; assembly: GCF_042242905.1. Taxonomy (NCBI): domain Eukaryota; kingdom Metazoa; phylum Cnidaria; class Anthozoa; order Scleractinia; family Merulinidae; genus Orbicella; species Orbicella faveolata. The sequence continues at coordinate 1,550,856 of NW_028301565.1, forward strand.
TAATACTTTGGAGCGACCACATCATTTCCCAGCGATTTCCTCACGGCAGGGTGCAAGGGAACAAATAAGTCACCACTTTCAGCTACTTGAGCCGTTAGTAATTTTTATTTTTGTGTAATCGTTTTTATTTTAGACTTAAGGTGAAATGTAACAATGTTAAAGCGTTTTGAATGTGAACTTGCGTGACAACCTAATTTGCATAATGAACTGTGAGATTCACACAAAGCACAGAAAGTTCGAAGTCGCTGTGGGAAAGAAAGATAAAAAGCGCAAGGTATTTTTACATTTCTATGTTTCCTAACCCTTGTTTAGCAGAATTCAGTTGGAGTTTTGAGCGGCCGGGTCTGGACTTGGGAAATAAACGCCAGTGAAGACAAGCTACTTTCGCAGGTTTTCAGAAAGTGATATAACGGGTGGTAAAAGATAAATTTTCAGGATCCCCCAAAACAAAATATATCAAAAGTAACGTGCATTTCCTACCCTTGAAGGATCACTTAATGTAGGGATAGTAACAATTTTTTGTTGCGTTTGATGGTCTTTGAGCAGCGAGCTTGTCAATTTAAGAATTTTTCCGTCCTTGGAACGCTCAAATTTAGGCGTTTTCCGGCTATGATTGTTGTGAGCTCTAAAAAAATTATTTTGACGTATTTGCAAAAACTAAAGTGTCTGCATTTACTTATGACCCAAGATAGTTCACTGAGAAAAGTTTGAGGGAAAACTTTTTTCCGACCAGAAATGCAGCAGACCGCTTTTAGAGAGACTTCCACTTAATTTGCTTTCACGGCTTTGCTCTTCGAAGCTAACGGATCATTCAAAAGGAGTTCACATTCCTCAACCCAATCTAAGCACTTTTGGTAACATTCGGGGGCCGGCGTGAAGTTTCCTTTCGGCGCTGGTAAATGCTCCAGTTCAGCCATTGTGGATTGAGAGAATTTATCTTTCCGAAAAGCTGGCGGTGATCGCTGTCGACGTTAGTCTTGGCTGGGTTTGTAAAATCCTGACACCATGTTAACTACTCCGGTTGGCAAAGGTTTTATTGCTTGAACACACACACCAGTAATGAATAAAATGCCGAGCTAAACTTACAAGTTTTTATACTTATGTAAATCTTAGAAAGTTCCAGAAGCGTCTCTGCATATATTTGGGCTTGCGGAACAATGCATGCTAATTATCAAACACTCTGCATTACGACCATGCCTGAAAGGTGACAGAATAAATAGCACTACGTAAGCTGATTATGTAACAATTCTTTTGGATAAAGAATTAAAATTCTGCAGTAGACCTCAGTAGACACATAGAATCATCACATTTTTCGTTTCCACGTTCTAGCTACTAGGTTCCACACGGTTTTATTGTTAAGTTCTGTCAGTTTTCCTGGTCAGCGGTTTGTTGTTGATAGAATGATATGCGCGTGTTTGCACGTGGCGGAAAAGATAAAAATGGCGTCCAATTCGCGGACTATGATAATCGAAATCAAGTATATTAACTCACAAAATGCTATAATACACACAGAAAATTGTAAACTTATGTCTTGGAAATGGTGACATGTTAATTGGTGCATCCTACAAAGAGTATTTACTCGATCACAACTGATTTTGACGGAGTAGGTGTCCTTGGAGCAGTGAATGTCATGTGCAGCTATGCAGACAATTGAACAAATCGTAGTTCTTTGGCACTCTCAGAGGATAAACTTGCTGTTTGTGCAGATGGTGTTCTTCGTGTCTTTGTTCCATCACAGGGTGTGACAAGAATCGTTAGAGGGAGTGATGGCCTACCCATATCATCACGAGCAGTGAACGTCGCTTGGCTTGGTAAAGATATTTTGTTCTGCGAAGAGCACTCTATTAAGCTGTTTGAATCTGGGGCTGTTGTTATGATTGCAGGACACTGTAAAGGTGATAGTGAAGGTTCATAATCACACTCGAAACTGTGTCAACCAATTGGGATCTGCGTACATTTGATCGTAACATTTGTATTTACGTTACACACTTTGGTTCTGGCGCGGTCAAACTAATCACCAAACCGTTGACAGGGATTACAGAGTTCTTTAGAAAGTTACAAGTCCTGGTGAAGGCTTTTAACATTCATTCCAAAAAATGCACAGTTAGAGAACCACATAAGTTGGTTAATGGAGCAATTGCTATGGTGGATGAGGTGCTGGAGTACGTGAAGTATTGCTCACGGAAGGCAAGAGAGCTACAGTCCTTGGCAAAAGAAACCACTGATGTGCCAGAGGGTACTTTATCAAACAAGTGTTTGAAGCTATTGGAACTGATGGCACAATCGCTTCGCAAGGTAGAGCACAACATCAAAGATCTGTCTTCATATCCAGGTTTCGAGGTGAACTTGAATTAGAATCACTCCTGACGTTAAATGTTGAGAACCAACATGCAGTCACTCATTTTAAGAAGGAAACATTAACTCTCTACGAATATTTTTGGTTCATCAGTTGAAGAAGGAGCAAAGAGAGTGGCACTATGGTCTGCACATTATTACACGCATCCCAACTCATACTACCCTGTTGAACATTCTGCTACTGCGGTGGGAGAAAGATTGTCCAGAAATGATGAATCAGAGATGAGAGTGTGGGCAAAACAATACGACAAGTGTGTAAGGCAGCGAAGTGTACGACAAGACAACACAAAGGACAGAACTGGGACACTGCTTCTGGCTTTATATGAAACACAGACATTGCTTAATCCATTAGATTTGCAGTTTGTACTTCCTCGTGCGCAAAGCTCAGTGCCGGGGAAGGTGCAGAACGTCCAGAAGGTGAGTCTGAGGAATAGCCTGCGGAGGTTTTCTCCTGTACTGATCAACGTGACGAGTACAGCAGCAGCGAAAGTGGAGACAGTGAGAAGACAAAGACTGCTCACCAGAAGAATGAGAGATTTTCTTTAGTCCAGGTGAAGATATGTGTGTATCCAAACGACGTCAGTTAGGCATTTCGTTAATTATACACATAAGTCTGCAAACAATCACTGGGAATGGTATTTTAGATTTGGTAACTGGGGTTTGGACCAAATTTAAGCTGTGAACTGGGATTTCGCAAAAATTTGGGCTGGGAACTGGGATTTGGTACCCTCTTCATGACCCTCATTCAAGCATAGTAAAAGTAGTCCTCGATTTCCCCAAGCAAATGGAGAAGTTGAGCGGGGAGTTAGAACTGTGAAGAATCTAACAAAGGAAAAAGACCCTGCTAAAGCATTACTAGCCTATCGTTCAACACCACTAGCATGCAAGTTCTCTCCTACTCAGTTACTGATGGGAAGGCAGATTAGGAACAGCGTTCCGTTATTCCACACCCAGCTGTACCCACAGTGGCCTGACTTGGATAACCTGCGTGCACGAGAAAGCATGAGCAAATTGAAGCAGGAAACGGTGTTCAACACCAGGCATAAAGCCAAGCCCTTGCCTTCAGTTGGACCGGGTGCTGAAGTTTTCGTCGAGGACCTTCAGCGGTCAGGAAAAGTCATTGAAGCAGCATCAACACCTCGGTCGTATAAAGTTTAAACACCGACCAGCACGATAAGAAGAAACCGCGTTCACCTTACTCCACCGCCAAATCAGCAGGAGCAACGTGAGCGACCGGCACTAATGATGAACCAAGTTCCCGCAGAGGACAAAGCGGCAACACCTGTTCGGAAGGACATTCCCGTTGCAAAGGGAGACATTCAAGTACCCCTGTAACACCCATTCTTGCTACTAGGCTTAAGAGAATTATAAAACCATCGCTGAAGGTTAGAGGGAATCTAGGTTTAGTTTGAGATGACGCTGTGTTATAAGATTCCATATATTGTTTGTCAGTCTTCTCAAGCTCAGTTCGTTCCCTAGATACTCTTGAACAATGGGGGGAGATGTTGTGTTAGCTTACATGAAGTATTGTTCAAGTTAGTTACGTGCGAGATGTATGTGGGTTATTACAGATGGCGTCTTGAAGTAAACACGTGTTGTTCACTGAGGCTATCGTAAGCCCAAATAACTCGACAACAAAAAAATAAGCTGCATGACTTAAGATTAATGCCATTCAAATCAGTTTTTGCAAAAATGTTGGCCAGTGCTAATGTGATACAATTAACGTTACATGTACCTGTATATGACAGCCACGCTTGGCTTTTTATAAATTGGCTGCATAATACTGGAGGCTGCATAATAAAGGTAACAAATACAGCCCTTATATGAGTACCCAAAAAGTAGGACTTAGCTGAGTGAATTGCTGCTTAAAAGGGGGTGGCTGCTTAATACAGGGCTGTTATGGACAATTAGTGGAAAATGGCGCTATATAAATGTATATTTGTTTATTTATTTATGTTATTTACAGGTTCAACTCTATCCATAAACAATGGGCACAATACATACAATTATTAGTTACTGCGAAATTTACAGTTGGTAAATCAGGTATCTGACGGAGCATTTGTTTAAGAATCCAACAATCACTGCAAAAATTATTGGTAATTATTTCTTAGTGCTGAGGACAGCCCTGTAGTTCCTTGCAATGTCCATAATAAAATGATACAGTCAGAACTGAAACTTCAACAACCTGTTTTTACGTCTCTACACTTTTACACGTGAATTAGTGTTGTGGAACGCCGAATTGATTGCAATAACTATAATGAGAGTTGACTGATAAAACGTCTGTGTTGTAATGATATTTAAATCTCATAGGTTTTTCTCCACAAACAACAACTCCACACCTCTCAAGCGCATGAACACCACCAGCACACTTTCCCAAATACTTCCTGAGTAGATGATCACGGCTAATAAGAATGCCATCTTGATTCAGTTTGTTTAAAATAAATATTGCCTTTCTCCTGTCCGTGATTTCAATGTCAGTACAGGCTGGTCTTTCCCTCGACTGATGGCCAAAGTTGTTGGAGTGTACAATTTTACGGTAGATCAAATCAAAAACTTCCTGGGGTACATCCATGGTAAACTCTCCTTTCCACGGTGTCGCTAAAGCTGGTTTCGAGCGCAGTCTTCTACTTGTCTTTTCATGAAGCTTTTTCAATGTTCTTATCTATTCCTTGGATGGGTATCAACTGTTGTAAGTCACGGTTTCGAACACTATCTGTAATGAATTTCTTTTCGATGATTTAAACCGCCGCTTCTAGCTCAGCAAAAACTCGTGATATGTCCCGCAACTCTGAGTCATCCTCTGTACGAGACATGTACTCCTCGCTTTTTCTCCGAAAAAAACTGATTTATTTGATCGGAGTAAGATTTCCCCAAAAGAGCTTAGTCGTCATATTGGATTTCTCCCGTGACTCACCGCGCGCCTCTAATAAAAAATTCAGGGGATGATTTGGCCCCTACTTGTCGCGACGTCACTTTGTATTATCTCACGGCGTTCTTCATAGAATTAGTAGTGTTTTTTCTTCCGCATTTAAGTTCGTTACACGACTTGGCCACGCTAAGACAGATATGGAAGATAGAACTGTGCGTGGCGACTCCTTGGTTTTCTCTTTTGCATTTCGCGGTAACCGAGCTAAAAATTTCCATGCGTTTAGACGACAAGCATCGTCCCGTTGCGGGCAAGCCCGGCCGGTTTCCCGAGTTTATATGAACGGGTCAGTCGCTCTCAAGGTTACCTTATTAGGAGTAACATTCGACTCATATTAATTGGTTCAGGTCATTTAAAAAAATGACGCCATCATGACCTTTTCCTTCAAATTTCCATTCATCTCGCACATTTTGTTTTCATTCCAAGTTGTTACCGACTATAACCGTTGCCCAAAATGCTTTTTTTTGTTTAGTGATTAAAACTAGAATGATAAGGTTTCTTCTATGATGTAAATGAAAAACTTCCTTGTCTTATACCAGATACTGGACTTAACGTGCCTTTATGGAGTATTCTGTCGAAAACTTGAACTTCTTCCGAATATGCGACATTACAGCGAACATTATCACAGAGCGGCTTAGTACAGTCTTCAAACAAGAGTGGGATAAGAGATACATGGGCTCTTTGGGAGAATGGGAGGACACTTTGAAGGATGGAAAAGACTTTGATAGACAAGAACCACCAGCAAGTCAAAAGAAAAATACAAGGTTGCTAAATATCATAAAAAAATGGTAACCGCAAGGAATGGGACTGTACAGCGCTTTTTTTGGAATTCTTTTCTCCACTAGTATTGGGACCTCTCTCAGTCCTACAATACACAGCCACGTGGACGACCTTAGAGTGTTCCGTAATGAAATTTTTGCTCATGTCTCCAAGGGTACTATCTCTGAAATCGATTTCAAATCTTTGATTGGAAGAGTAGAAGCAGCGTTCATGGGGTTAAGTCTTCCTGTCGGGGATATCAAAGCAATTGCCAATCAGAAGAGCTTCCCTATAAAGGAATCGAGGCCTCTTAAGGATCAACTAGTCAAAGAGCAAGAAGACGTTAGAGCCTGGCAAGAAATTTCAACTGCTCTCGAGGAGGAACTTAAATCCAATCCCAAGACGTTCCTAGGCAACCTTCCTACGAAACCCTCTCATGCAATCCAGCAACGCCTCCGTGAAGTGACGATGATCCCCAAACAAATGGAAGAACTCAAGAAGAGCAGCGATGGAGAAATCACTACAATATATCTGTCGGGTAATCCTGGCTGTGGCAAGAGCCAGATTGCAAGAATGGTCGGGGAAGCATTTTACAAACAGGTTTCCCACAGTGATCTGGATATAACGACATCAAAGGATTCCATTCAAGAAAAGTTGGAGCAGTTTCAGAGATTAGTAACTCCGAAAATGAAATAGTTTTCGACGTGGTTCCTCATAATTGACAATGTCGTTAACCTCGAAGCTGTTAGACGATTCTGGCCAACTTGTGGATGTAAAGAGTACGGCAATGGGCAAATCCTTGTTACAACCCAAGACAGTAGTACCATTTCTGACAATGAATCTCGCAGTCACTGCATCTCTCTTTGCAGAGGCATGGATCCTGATAATGCTGTAAGTCTTCTTACAAACGTCTCGCAGATGCCAAATCAAGCAAACGTGCAAGATGTTGCCAAAGCCTTAGATTACCAGCCTCTGGCACTGGCTTGTGCCGCTTGGTACGTTTATAGTGTGCGTTCCCGTGGATCATCTCACTTCAACTGGGTGACATATCTGGATAAATTAAACCGTGGAAAGGAAGAGACTATGGGCGAGATCAAGAAGAAATCCGACAGTGGCTACACAAAGTCAATGCCTGTTGCCGTGCGAATGGCTGTAGAAAGAGAGGTCGTTAATGAAGACGTTTTATTTCATACATTTCAGTTCCTTTCTATCAGCGCTCCAGGACCGATTCCACTGGAAGTTGTCGTCAAATTCGTGCAAAGCGAAAGCCCGATTTGGACGAAGAGGATATCATCGGAAAGATAATGGAGTCAAGTCTAGTGCAGATTTCTTGCAAGAAAGACGGTGAACAGACTTTGTGGCTTCACCAAGTTTTGTATCGGATTATAAGAAGCAATAAGGAAGTCTGTATCCAACCAGGAAAGGAAATTGAAGTGATTTCAGCAGCACTCGGCCCTATTCAGAGTCTCACAGTGGATGGTAGGTCGACTTCAAAGATTTTCATTGAGCATTTGAACGCCTTCCTATCATATGTCCTTTCGTTCCAACTCTCCAGCACCGACTTTTATACTCGTCTCATCGAAGCTACCCCTCTTGCTGACTTCTTTGAGTGCTTTGTTTCTTGTGCGTCTATGCGCCTCAAATATGGGAAAATGTCAACCGTAAAGCAGTGCATACAAATAGCAGTTCGCGTAATTGAGGGAAGCGTAAGTGTCAACGAGAAAACACCGTCTCTTTTACTTTTCTTTTGTGGAAGAGCTCTGATTGACCTGAGCGAATATATTCGTGCTATGGAGTACCTCAAGATGTCACTGGAGATGAGGCGTCGGATTTATGGAAATAGACACAAAGCTGTGGCAGAATGTTTACGTCATTTAGGGCGTGTGAGCTTTAATTTCTCGCGCAATGAAGATTCAACGAAGTTTTTTCACGAGGCACTCTCTATCTTCCGTGAGATACGTGGAGAAAAAAGTGGTGAAGTGGCGGAATGTTTGGTCGGCTTGGGAAATGTAAAGGGAAACCTTTGCTACCACGCCTAGGCAACGCAATACTTCCAGGAGGCATTGTCCATCTCCCGTGAACTTTTTTGCACAAAACATTTGATAGTGGCACGATGCTTGCATAATTTAGGAGTCACAAGAATCGATTGTGGTCGCTATGACGACGCAGGGAGATTTCTAGAGGAGGCGCTTGCTATCCAATTAGAAATTTGTGGAGAGAAGCAAGATCAAGGGGCAATTTCTTTGACCAATTTAGGGAGACTTCACCTCAAGTGCTTACGTTTTGAAAAAGCGAGGCATTTCATGGAGAGGGCCCTGAACATTAGACGTGATATTGGTAACCAGTTGCGCGAGGGGCGCAGTCTGTACCATCTCGGTAGCCTGATTGAAAAGGAGGGTAAACTAAATTCAGCTGAAGATTATTACAGTCGTGCACTTGAAACGATTCGACGTTACGAGTTCCTTCCCGAAAATCATCTCTACGTTAGAGAAGCCATCGAGGCCCTTCGACGAGTAAAGGAGGCTACGGAAGCAGAAACCACAACAACGAGCAACATATCCCTGTCTAGCCGAAGAGAAAAGCCGACGATTTGACATCAAACACGAAGTTACAGCATCCCCGACAAGTTGTTAAATGCTGAAATCAGCTGATCCACCATGTGTATGCCAACGGTATTTATAGCAAACCGTACGCACATTCACTTGCGCGCACCATGGGCAGATGGACCTAAGGAGTAGTTACATTCAAAGGTCCGGACGGCTGGCCTTCAAAGAATGCATAGACCGTTTTCACTTTGAGGTCACATGCGGAAAGGTTTTCTTGTAGAAGGGGTAAAAAGTTTGCAAAGACGTCTGGTAGCTGTAGTAGAGATCACAGCACATTTTTACTAAGGGAGCGTTCCTTTAGGGTGATCTGGATCAGGATTAGTGATCCAAGATCTGTCTGGATATGGCACGTCAAAGGAACCGGTAAAGCCATGACCAGGTTGGATTCATCGGCTCCTTTGATGCACCATGATCCAGACAGATCTTGGATCACTGATCCTGATCCAGATCACCCCTAAGGAACGCACCCTAAAGCTACCAGAAGTGTATACGAACTTCTCTCCAACAACTGTCTATTCTGAAGTGTAGTGTAGGTAGGTATTCACATAAGTTTGATAAACATCTTAGTGAAGATTTAATTTAATATCGCGTCGATGGACGTATTAGAGCTTTTAGTGAGCATGAAGTAACATTTTTACGGTTCTACAGTTATTTCGAAATTAGCGCTTCGTTTTAGGAGCTACAAATGAAAAAAGTTGATAAGTATGGAGTTTTTCACCTGGGCCGGGTTGTTCAAAAGCCGGTTAACGCTAACCCAGGATTAAAAGTTAATCGAAGTATCCATTTTTCTTGTATGAAAATGTTTTTCATTGCTTATGTTTTGTGTAGTTTTAGATCTTTCGAACTCAAACCTGAAGGACAAACAATATAAACAGAAAACAGCACCCAAAAGTTACAAAACTGAAATCAAAATTCTCGCTAATCCTGGGCTAGCTTAATCGGGCTTTGAACAACCCGGCACTGAGATTTGCAGGTTTGCGAGGGCTCAAAAGATCTCTCTTCGCGTTTAATGTAATTATGATACTTTTTTCACACTTGACAATCAGAAATGAAATACCTTAACTTCATTTAGGTAGTCGGTCCTACATTCCTCTAGGTCCGCACTGTCAATAGCGGACCAAGTATTACCCCTTCTATTTATGGCCTAAGCACGATGCGCGCGGGCCATCAATCGAAGGAGGGGAACACAAGGATCCATAATCCAAGACAACAGACATTTCAAAGTGTGTTACTTTGGCGTACTGTGATGTCATGATTGGACAAGGAGACGGCAAACCGTGTATAAGATGAATAAACCAAATGCATTTTTAATGTCACTCTAAAATACAAAGCATGAAACGATTTTAAAATTTTTGCTTAAGTAACATGTATACTTAACATATTATGAGCCGATTGATAAAAATCGGAGTCTAGGCTGGGTAAAAGAGGTCCGTGCTATACACTGGGGTTCTTTTTATCTTTAAAGGCGTTTATCGTAAGTCACGTCTAGATGAAGTTTAGCTGTGGACTAACAGACGATAGCAAGTTAGACTTGTTCCTGAGTACGTTTAAACGTCATTTAACCTTTAACGTTCATTAGGATCAAAGGGAGCAACCTATTTCTTAATTTTTGTTCTTATGCCCTTCCACAATCTCAGAGCTGTTTGATGGTGATACTTGAGCCCCCATTTCGTTTTCCGTCAAATAAATCCTCGAGTCCAGCATATAAAAAAAAATTCCACCCAGTTCTGTACAACGTTGTGAAAGCAACATTTTCTTTACGAGAAAACGATAGCCCGAGAAAAGTGTTCTCCTGGTCGAAGAAGACGCATGACTGTTCGAAAGTTTATGCTGGCGTCCTATGCCATGGTGCCACAGGCTTAAAATAGTAGTTACCAGATCGCCTAATGGAAATCTTATAACTATCCGACTCAATAGCTTAGGCGCTACGTCACACATATTGGACCATCATGCAGTACTTGATTAAACCGATACTTTTTAAAACTTCAGGACTTTGCCGGTTGACCTGACACGTGCGTGTCTTTGAAAGTGGTTCAGAGGAGCGGAAACTGGAATCTTAACGATAAACGTTAGTGAGCGGAGAAAACGGAGGAGAAACATCCATTTCTCCTCACTTTTTAGTATAGGTTTAATTGGTTCCCAGGATTTCGCTGCTCCCCGCCAACAGGCTACTTTTGACGGCGTAACGCCTGGCACTTTTTAGCATGTCGTGGGTGATTGCGTGACAGCATGATTGGATACCAATAAAATCTCCTGATTAGGTTGTTATTCTTTGCGGAAGGACTTCGTTGTAGCTACTGTCAACTGCGAGGCTAAGCAAAAAAAGCCAAGAAAAAATCGAAAAAAGACAGTCCAACATAAAGTGAATATGGAGCGACAGTCGTGAGTTAAGCTGGTCATCTCTAAAGGCTTCTACTGCATTAGTTTCTTTTGAACTGTAATGGGTTTTAGAAAACATTTTGGTGCGAGTTTAGAATACCCGTCGAGTTGATTACATTTCTCTGAATGCCTGAAAGAACGAAGCATCCAAAATACAACAGAAACTGTAATAAACGTCCCATAGGAAGCTATAGACAGTTCCTGAAGTCGTTTTAACTGTTTTGATCGCGAACGAAGGCTGTATTGTTTTAGAAAGCTGTTGGCTTCTAAGCCGTAATCATTGTTTATTGCAATATTCATCATGCGCACATGAAATAATGAAAGATGAATCAAACAAATTAAAACATTGGTAAACTTACATTTGTGCATTGTTTCGTTTTGTTCATTTCGTTTTCTCAGGAAGCTGTGGACAACGCCAAACAACAAGTGGTGCTAGGTTAGTTGAATGAAGTGTCATAGGTCCTAAATTGCCAGAAATGAGGACAATACAAAGAATATAACGAGAAAACTGAATCATTTGTGAAACAAGAACTGAAGTGGTCCTTGAAAACTTAACTTTTCCCATCCACGCTAGACTGCGAGCAGTCTTTCTTATAAAGTTATATTACGCGCGCAGGAGCCTATTTAGCGAGCAACGAGGCCGCGAGGAGCAGCGTGTAACGCCCAATCTCACTTTGTTCTCTTCTCGAATTGTTATCAATTTTCTGCCCGTTCACGCAAGTGATCCGAGGAGAAACCCTCGACTGGTTGTATTCTTGATATTTCTTCGCGTTATGGCCGCGACTCTGCGAGCGATAACCTCCTTTTACAAGTTACAAGACATTACAAGACTCTTAAATGAAGTGACACGCTGTAAACAAATTATCATACTGAAACAGCTCTAACTTCCGCACCACAACATTTGTAACTCCATTTACTGCATTTTCCCTGTTCAACATGGGCGACCTCAGCGAATGGGAAATAATCGAAATGGCAGAGCTTAAAAAAGAAATCGGTCGTACGGAGTGTGTTTACGATAAACGAGTAGGCGAAAGCGATGTTTGCTTTTTATTTTTATTTGTGCTACCAGCTGAGAATAATGTACGTAAAAAAATATATTTTTACAAATGAGCTTTTACGTTTAAACATTAGCAGTTAATGTAAATATTTTAGTTCCATTAACCTTGTGAGTCTGCGGAAACTGGCACCGTCACGCAAGGAAGTAAATTTACTCAACCGGGCATGCGCACAAGAACTCTCGACTCACTTCTCTGCCGTCCTCGCCTCGTCGAGGACTGTGCGGAATTGGCGTACGTGAATACCGATGTTTTTATTAAAGCCATCTTATAATTGTAGTGGCTTACAACTTGCTTTTTTTTCATACTTTCGGCTAAATTTTGTTGCTAAATACGATGTTATGAATATCACCACGCAATCATCAAAACACGACTTGGTTTGCATTTCTTTGCAATTCTCAGTAAATTTATGATCCGTGCAACATACGCTACATATCCTCCTTTGTTGAACATTGATATTTCGGTGTTATAGTTAAATCACATTTTATCAGTCATTAACGCCATTTGTCTAAAGTTTTAAACTAAAATCTAACCATGAAGCAACTATTAAGGAAGATGCTGTCACCTGAGTAGACCCTCAAGCCTACAACGCTTCATCACTCTGTTAAACACCTAGTGTGCGGCACTGGAAATTGGAACAAATTTATTTTATAATTTTTCGTTGGTCGTATTTTGGCTTTAATTCCTCGGAAATGACTACTTGAGTATTCTAAGAAGCCAAAATTCCAAGCTATAGTTATGAAGTTCAGCTTCATGACCAAGCAACGCCAAGGCTTGCACTTCGTTTTGACTAGTTAGCTGTTTGATAGATGTTTGATACTATCGCCACCGGGATTTCGAGAATGTTTACAAGTATGTGTTTTTCCAAGACTTCTGATTCAATAGATCGTCTTCACGTGTCGTGTTTTTATCCTCATCAGGCATAAGAGGCGGTATATTTATATCTGTTTACAATTAGCGTGCTTCCTTTTGAAACCAGGGCATTTTGAATTTCAGGGTTATGTAGGTTGCGTGACACAAGGCTACGATCGAGTTTCTTGAAAAATATATACTTATCTCATGATTTTGAGCCTTTTTAGAAGTTGGAGCATTAGGAAAAGTGCTTATGTAAATGCTTGTTTGTTTAGTACTGATAATCAGTCGTCTGGAAAGCCAAAGTAAGTTCCAAATGTTTACACTATATTCCGACCGCCATATTGGTGTACCACGGATGTATACCAACATGGCGTTTTCTTACTGGGCTCTGTAAATTTCTGGGAAACATTTACGACGAATTTCTGAAGTTTGGGGAAACGCACAGGGCTAAAACTTGGAGAAGTGTCTTATTTTAGTTATCTTCTATAGCGTACATCACAATTTCTTAGCTTTTTCCATTGGTTGGTTTTCGATTTACTTTTTTTTTTTTTTTTTATTGCGTGACAGTGAAAACGATCTGAACCGTTCGAAGAACAAAACAGCAGCTGTGGAATATTTTTTTGTAAAATGATAAAACATGTTTTTTAGTTCATAATTTTTGTATATGTTCCCACCTTCCTCTGATATAAATCCATGCCATTCGTTATTTTTTGATCGGGATCATTTGCGGTCCAATATGGGGATCATTTCCGGTCCGGGATCATTTCCGGTTCAATTTGGGGATCATTTGCGGTCCGGGATCACTTGCGGTCCTGGGATCATTTGCGGACCCATACAGGACGCCATTTCGCGCGACTTGCCACCGTGTAGAAAACGTGAGTATTTCTTGTTTTGCCCCGACAAATGTTCCAATGGACCTTGTTTACGGTTATATTGATAAGAATGTTTACTAGAAGTAATCCTAGATTATGAGTGCGTTCGTGTAAAGGTGTTTAGGCAAGGTTGACATTCTGGTCTATTGGAAAGATGTAGAGGTACATGCAAAGCTAATGAATTTGGGTAGGCCATAGGAACAAATATGTTGTGTAGCACATTTGCATATGTTTACTTTAGAAAAGGGTACTGTTAGATTAGCTTAGCTCTGGTTCGTGTATGACTTGCAGTAACAAATTCTCCAGACATATGACGAAAAATCGTTATTAAATTCCGA
>NW_028301565.1:1570000-1630000 GCF_042242905.1 Orbicella faveolata
GATCTTTTTAATAGTCCTCTTTATTTTCTGACAATCTTGCCTGGGAAATACATCAAATAGTGCTGGCATTTCTGGTTGAAAATGGAATTTTAAACTTCAATCTACCTTTTTCTATTTTTAAATGTTCACTAGAGTTTTGACTGAATAGCAAGGTGCGAAATTTCAACAGATTCCAGTCATTTGTCATCGTCCCGTGACTGAGAAGGACCTTTCGACCCCAGTTGATCGTCATCACCCAGCCAAATATGTATTGTCTTGTCTTGTATTGTATCGTGTCTTTCCTTTACACTACTAACAGGGTTGTCGCTCATTTTTTAAGTTGGTGGGGATGTGCAAAAAGCAGCCGGGAAATCCAGCTATTGTGATATGGTTGATATGCTGTTTTCCTATCAAAGTAGCCGGGGATCTAATGCAGAATTTCCGGGAGAAAATTCCCGGGCCCCAGCCCTTATTGACAGCCCTGACTACTAGCATGTACTAGTACACACAATTATTTCTCTCAGATGTAGCACATAGTACTGCGGGTAAAACACGCGTGCGCGTTTGTCCCGCTCTGTGTATCCCTGGGGACCACAGTCTCGAAGGCTTTTTCAGAAGGTATTCATATTTCTCACAGTCTGGTATTTTTGCTAAAAGGGGGAGAAAACGTTTCACGATTTCTCTGCTACAAGCCTAGACGTACCTCGGGCTCGCTTCCAAACTTTCGGATATACCTGAACCGTTCGTTTATAGTGAAAATAGGAGATTCTTATTCCATGGTGATTTTGCGAGATTCTAAACTATTAGCTCGTTCTTTTGGGGCTGTTTTGGCTATTCGTGTTTCGTTTTAGGTATAATAGAATATGCGGAATTTCCGGTGCAAAATCAAATAGAACACTCAACATGATTTACAGAAATTGCCGAGTTCTTTTCGTAAATTTTGGGACAGCCTACCGAGCTTGTCCTTTTTTCTAGACATTTGAAAATTCCGGAAATTTCCTGTTCCACTTGACATTTCATTTCGCTCAGACTTCTGACCGAAATGAAATGACCAGTGGAACAGAAAAATTTTCGCAAATTCTCAGCTGTAGCGGAAAATACCTTTCCAATCGATAGAGGAAGAGGATATTCTCGATTGAGGAAATCTAACCGGAAGTTTTAGCTCAAATTACACTTATTCATAAAAAAAGAACACTTTTGACCTGAGACAGGAGGGAGGGGGCGTCTCGAAGCAAAACATCGGTTGAATCATCACTGCCAGTGTGACGTCACGTTTCGCTGGGATGAAATTCAAAATGGCCCCCAATGGGAGAAGTACAAGAGGTTGATAAAAATGCGGAATTTCGCTCCGATATTCTGCCCCATTTTCTTAGGTTCGTTAATATGTGGTTTATATTACATTGAGGAATCTTTATGTTGTACTTTTTGGTGGCCAAAATTATCAAAAGGTAGATAATTTGATCGAGAACTTTCTGTTTTGAAGCCAATTTGTCGAGCAAAACTGTTAGCTGGTTGACCTTTCGAGGGCCACTGCATAGCGAAGCAGAGCCCTTTTGACCCAAGAATAGGAGGTTCGACAGAGGGTATACTTGGCTTCTTGTATGTGGAATTTCAGTTCTTCAGTGCTCGTGGTTCGTCTCATCAATCCCTTCAAAGTACAAAGAATGGCTGTAAGGAAAGAACAGCCATGTTTCAGATAGCCAGATTAGGTAAGTTTTCACCTTTGTCGTACTACAGTTTACATTTAGAGCAATATCCGTAATTTGGTTAATAGTTATGGCTTGATCAGTGATTCGGTTCTATTTTATTTTGATTTTATTTGAGAAAGAGGAGCCTTAGTTTTCTTTTATATGCTAGGTCTGCAGCAAATATTATACCAAAAGACCATATGTTCTCTTGATTATACATAGTTGTATTGCATTAAAAACTCAGCTTTGTTCCTGGCCGGCGGCCTAAAATTTGTGACTAACTTTTCCCTGATTTTAGTTTGGAATTCGATATTTTAAAAATTGATGAATGCTGTTAATCCAATAGATCCATCAGAATCTATTGATTTGCAAGGTCATAATCAGCTAATAGTCCCCATTTGTTCATCTAAAAGTTGTAGCCCACTGGAAAAAGGTTATTAAAGACACTTCTTGTTTTTTTGCAGGGAATGTCACTGGAAGGAACATATCATAATGCACAAATTTCCTTCCAGAATGCCACACTGGGCAGCAGTTAGGGATTCTGATGAACATTTTTCCTTTGAAGGCTAATGCCCCCCCCCCCCCCTTCCATAAAGTTTTTAACTCACCTTAGTTTAGATTTTTAAAAATTTCTTTATCATCTGTCAAGGCATGCATACGAGAGCTATGATTTGTTTCATGTTTAGTCATGCTGTCAAATTTACAAGTTCCTGCTTCATTTTTGCACCCCCTTAAGTACTTTTCCACACCTCTAGTTAAACTCCCACTGATTATGACAGCCCAAGATATTTCCTTTAAAGGCACAGAGTCATACAAAGGCTTACCACAGCTTGATTGTCAGTACAAATCAATTGACAAGTTCAATTTGGAATTAATTTGAAATCCCAAATTTACGATAGTTTAATTAATTGGTGTGAAGTCAAAAAAAAAAAAAGTGACTTTTCTGTTATATCAGCAACTAAAATAGATGTCACCAACCTTATTGATTTAAACACCATAATGAAGAAAAAGCTAGGGTGGTGAAATTCAACCATTTTTACACAAGGATAACTGAACATTGAGCTATGAAGACATAAAACAGAGCAAAAGAGGGGAAATTCTCTGGAGCTAACATCAAGGTTTTCAGCACTGACTGCTATCACACTAACCACAAATAAAACCACTAACAATGGATCAGGCATGACATGTATGGCCATATATGGTCAGAATGAGAGCATAGCTGCTAAGCACAGTGGAGGAGAATGAAGCTCATGGGCCTCCGGAGTCTGAGGGAGAAACTGATTCAGTCAATCAATCATTCCTTTGTTTGGTAATGCAGGTTTTATGAAAAGTAGCCTTCATTCGGTGTCCACTCCATGGACATTATCCATTCCGAAAAGGCAGGAACAGATAATGTCCAAGGACAAATGTGCAAGTGAAAATATTTGATGGATTAAATGGCACATATAGTCATAATTGAAACTATAGGCTGATGTGGACCTGTGAAGAGAAGATGATTATAAAAGCAGAATAAATAAAAAGAGCTAATAGGAATAAAACTTTGTTAAATTAAAAAATTTAATTAAATAGAATAAATGTCTGATTGTCTTTACAGCATTTCAGCATTCTAACACATTTCGTAGCATTTAATTTGTTGTAATTTATTTTGAGTGCTATGCTGCAGTAGCTATTTGGTGACATTTAGTGGAGGGTTGTTTTTTGGTTGGAATATGATGAGAACTTAAATGGATGAAAAGATGTAGAGATATTGCGATACGTTATACTGCACGTGCCCTAGCCCGTGTTATTTTGATCACCAGTTTGATTTCTGCCAATCAGATGCTTTGTATGATTATTTGATTTCATAACAATTAAAGCACAAGGACCGTCTGTATTTTTGGAAGCCTGCATTGTGTGTAACACTGGGTGAATAAATCACTTAAAGCTGTTTCTTTGTTGTACGTTATTACACATCGATTTCGCTACAAAAGACTACAATGCAGCCTTGAAATTCTTCGAGGCTCAAGAAATAGGAGCCATTACAACATGGCAATGCAGGACAAAAACAGCTTACTCAGGCTAACTCTAATTTGAACTTTGTTGTGAATATAAAATCACAACACTGAACACCACAATTGCAATGGACAGCAATAAGTCAACAGTTGCAACGAGACAGGAAAAAAAGCCAACAAAGCTGCTGTACGATTAAAGCCAACAAATTTCAGCATACAGCGGACGCAATTAAAACACAAAAGGCAACGAAGTTGAAACACAAAGAATTGCAATTAAAGGCCTGATAACAACCACCAAAAGTGCTCTAAAACAGACAAAAACCGATCACATCGCAGGGAAATTTTGGTGGAATTCAAGAAATAAACAACATCTCAACACTCAAATGGATTGATGAGAGGAACGGCTGGTTCAATCGACACAGAGATACACGCGGATTATACGTATACTATCAACGCATAAAACCTCCTATTGATAAGACTATTGGTAAGACATTTACGAGAGAAAACGCGAACGTTTTACGTTGACTTCTCTCGTCCCGGTTTCAAGATGGCGGTGCCGCCACTTACCCGCAACAAAATTCAGCAAGAATACACGATAACGCGCGCACAAAACTAAAACACATAATGCACTAACAACAAACTGTACACACCTACACTAAGTTAGAGAACAAAAGCGATATTAGGCCTGTTTTTTTGTCTTTCTTAACCTCTGTTGTCCTTCTTCGATGGCGTAATCTGAATAGGCTACTCGAAGCGCTCGCTCGTTGCTATGTGACGTCACACTGGCAGCGATGAGTCGGTCACGAATCAATACCGGAAAACAATGGGGTCACCCCCTCCGTCCTGACCTGAGACCAGCGCTCAAAATAGTCTGGATCGAGCCTCTAAACTTGAGTTTCAAAGTCGCGTTCGGTGCAACATCAAGGGCTTGACTGGCTGTGCACGATGTTCCCGTCAAAACTTTCCCAAAGGAACGCATATACAGAACGCGGAAAACCGTGTTCTATCATTCAGCTATCATTGGTGAACATCTATTATATTCGGAGTATTCCTTTTCCGGAAAAGTCCCATAAAAAGGCGCCTTACATAGATTTTTATTTGCTAAGGCCTTTGCAATTTAAACTTCAAGTAATTGTAATAATCATAAAAATTACAATTTCCTCGATTGTGATTGGTTTTAAACACTTCTATTTTCCACTAATTCACTTGCCAAGTTGTTATCAGACAATTAAGTAAACGAATCACATTCAAAGTATTTAAAATCAACAAATCGCATTCAAAGTTGTAGTTTAAATCAACCAATCACAGTTTCAGAGCGACATAAAACAATTTACGCTTCCTTTGGCAGTCTTTTACAGAAAAATTTATCGTCTTTTTATGACTTGGCTTTTCTTCTTTTCTCGGAAATTGTAATTTTTATGAATAATCAGTAATAAGACTTCGTGTCGTCCATCATACTCATATCACTTGGGTGATTACAGACCGGTTTGGACTCCACTCAGTCCAATTACTATCACTTGTCATAAATTGGTGTTACTATCTCAATTTCTATTGGCTACAGACACGCAGCTCAGCACTGTTTTCGTGACGTCATATCTACAGGCAATAGTTTTTATACGCGCAGAAGTGACGTCACTTTGTAGACAACAGTTATGCACGCGCGAGAAACACGTTTGTTATGCCCAAGCTCTGCAAGAATTCTTTTACCGAACGTTTCCCCCAAACGGTTGTCAGATCAGTCATAAGTATAATTTCAAGTTCTAAAACATGCTTTTAGAGTGGCCTTTTGTAAAATTTTTGTGGAAACTTTTAGGTTGCAAGTTTACGAATAAAATTGTTTACAAGTTGATGTCGATGTAGAATGTTAAGCTTCTTGTACACCCTCTTGCTTTTTTAAAAAAGCTCGAACATATGCATGATAAAGCAATTATTGAATTGGGTTTGTGTTATCCGCCTCAGCAGCAGGCTTTGGCAGATAACACAAAACCTCAAATCTCGGCCATAATAATTCTAGCAATCATGCGATTGCATTGTAAGCCTGGCCCGCCTAGATTAGCCTTAGCTACCTGCGGGTCAACCAACCTTTTATTGTAATCGGTTTTCATAATAAAATTGTTCTTCTTTTCTTCTTTCTCAGCTTCATCCAATAATTGTTAATTATAATGTAAGTACGTTCACTTACTTTTGCTCTTCAGACTCCGTGACGACGATAAAGGGGCAGCTCCAGTTGATGTCACCGAGCGCACCAGGGAGCCGACTCCCTTTGATCACCCGACCAATACCAACATTAAGTTCTGGGATTTGCCAGGAATAGGGACTCCAGATTACCCAGACCTGGAGACATACTGCGAGAAAGTACAGCTGGAGAAGTACCACACGTACCTAATCTTCACAGCCACCCGATTTACCACGAACGACTTGGAACTGGCCAAGAAAGTACGATCGATTGACAAGAAATTTTTCTTCATTCGCACAAAAATTGATGAAAGTGTTCGAGCCGAGAGCCGAAAGCGATCGTTCGACGAAAAATCAATGTTAGCGAAAATCCGATGCAACTGTCGGGAAAGTCTGGGTGACCTGCTGACCGACGAGCAAGATATATTTTTGATCAGCAACCACGAGCCCGAAAACTGGGAGTTTGCTCGACTAACCCAGGCCATTCTAGATGCATTGACGAGATACCAGCGAGAGAGTATGACCTTGTCTCTCGGCAAAGTCATAACAAGATCGTCGAATGAAATTTTCCAAAGGAAAGTTGATGTTCTGAGAGGGCGCATATGGAAAATTGCCTCATTATCTGGTGCCGTTGCAGCCGTTCCAGTTCCAGGATTGTCGTTTGCCGTTGATAGTGCTCTAATTCTGAATGAACTAAGCTTGTACAGGACCCAGCTTGGACTTCCAGAAAAAGGTTCCACTGAATTTACCAAACTCCATCTCGCCACCAAAGAGAAAGTTATTATTGTTGGCCTTGCCACTGCAGCACAGCTGAGCGCATTTTTGGCACCCTGTGCTGCAGAGGCAGCTGTCGAGGAAGCCACCCGTTATATTCCGGTTATGGGTTTGGCCATAGCCAGCGGTATGTCGTTTTTTACTACGTATTATGGTCTGAGTAAACTCTTAACAAATGTTGAAGAAGCTGCAAAGTTAGTGCTAAAGGAAGCTGCTGAGAAGACAGCCGCCGATTTCGAACTGGAGGTTGATTGAGTTTGTTAACTTGTAAGTCTAATATGCGCGACTTGACTGCAGTTATTTGGCATACGAATCATAGAATCTTGTAATACGATTTGTGTAAACTTGTGTCCGAGAGCGGGCTCTTCCAAAAGTAAAAGCAGTTCAATTTGCCCCCATACGGTCAGTGATTAGAAGAAACCTTGCTTTGGTCATCGGTGTGTTACTTTCGTGCATGTCTATTTATACGAACGACTAGCTTTTGTTACCGTTAATTTATGAGCAAATCATCTGAATTAATGATTCTAAAACGTCTATACATTCCACCTTTTGCCACTTACATTTAAGAGAGATATTCAGTGAACGGCCAAAGTACTGCTAACAAAGTCTGAGATTATGTACCTTCGCACGTCAAGAAGATTGTAAGATAAAATACATGAACTAATTATACGAGTTTTTCGAGATTCGTAGAACTATGTTGACTTACTAAAACAGTACATCTGTAAATCTTCTTTTTCTTTTTTTCTTTGCCGTTGATGCCGCTTTAGCACTGAAGGAAGTCAGCTTCCACAGGAACCAGTTTAGTCCTCCGAAATAGGATCCGCTGAATTCGCCAAGCTCTATCTCACCACCAAAAAGGTTCTACCAAAGCTGCACAGCTGAGCGCGGTTAGTTGGCACCCTATGCCGCCGATTCGATCATCGAGGAATTCACTCGTTTTATTCCATTTGTGGGTTTAGTCATAACCAGTAGCATGTCGTTTGGTGTCTCGTGTCATGCTTTGAGTAGCTGCCGAAAAGAAACACCCCGGATCGGAACTGAAAGATTTGTTAAGCTTGACTTAAACATTTGAATTCACAAGTGTTAAGTGCATATATGAACAAGGCAGCCTGCATGTGCCAACATTGTCGACTTGATAGCTGTTATTTTGTATACGATTCGTGGAATCTCGATTCCGAAACTCTTGTTCTTCCTTTCGCGGTAGAATAAGACATAATTCTGAAAAGCTTTCACTAACTATTCTAGGGCAGCCTCTGCTGGCAGTACTTTGGCCTTTTTACCAGTAGAAAATGTGTCCATTCAGTGGCGCAAAAAATTGTGCTAACTACCAGTTCGACAGACAGAAGCATTTAACCTTTTTGGTCGTAAATCAAAAGTAAACAAATTAAATCGTCAAGGAAAAGAGGCGATTTATATTTGTGTACACAGACATGTACAAAAATAATTAACCGCTGACCAACTCAACGTTTGTTCTAAAACTTTGATTTATAGCGTAAACCGGGCCTGTTTTGATTTCAGAGAGCTTGAGGTGCTCATGAGCACATGATATACGTTTAACATGAGTTGATATAGCGCTAGGTTACAGCTTAAATACGTGATGTTTACAGTAAAACAAATAAACTGGTCCCTAAGTTAAATTAAGTTTGAGCTTTTTAAGACGTTTCGATACGTTTTCAATTGCAGAATTCTGGAAACCGCTGTCTAGGCAAACCAAAAAAAAAGTAGGTTAGAAAGTAAATTGATAGTGTAAATGCAAAAACACTAGAGTTTACTTTGTACATCGATTGCACACGTTTAGACAAGAGAGAATTGTTGTTTTCATTTTTATTATTATTATTATTATTTTGTATTACTAGACGAAATATTAACCCCTGTAAAGAATGATGATTAAAAGTTAGAAATGTTAGAAAGTAAATTACTCGTGTAAGTGCAATAACACTAGAGTTAACTTTATACAAGTTTAGACAAGAAAGACTTTTTGTTTTAATTTTTTTTATTTTTATTTTTGTACTGACTAGACGAAAGATCAACCTTTGTAAAGAAAGACACAAATTAAAAGTTAAAAAGAGTATAAAAATTACCTGGTAAATGGAAGTTGATATTTTCCTGATAAATTTAAGAAAGAAATGATTTGTTTATATAAGCATATGTTAGGAACAATACCACGATGCTGTAGAAGTAAAATGAAAGGAGCACAGAAGCACAGTGCAGTGGAATTAACAATCTCTTCCTGGTTGGGTATGGTGGAGAGAGCAGATCTTGCAGGGCTCAGCTTCGTCACGAACACTACATAAAGCCATGATCCTCCCTGGTTTGTAGACTGTCAGCAGTCTCTCTCATCACCCAAGTTTTGTAGCGCGCATTGGATCTGGCGAGCGGTGAAGTCGCGAGCTGCGAGAAACGCAGCCTTATTTCTCCCTCTCCCCAATTCCTCCTCGTTCACGCTTGCACTTTACGTGATAGCTCTAGCGCTCCTTCGCGCGAGAGATCGAGGGAGTGAGGGGGCGGCGGGGTGGGGGGGGGAAGTGACAACTGCGTGCAATCATAACCGTGGTAAAACGTGAAAAATAAGAAGATTCTGTTCCGATAAGGTTTTATTTTGAGAGTTCAAAGATGTTAGAATTGGGGATTCTTTTTTGGGGCGAAGAGGTGTGGGGACTGTTCCAGAAAACCGATTTATTTAGTGGTTCCTAAAACTATTTGTACTATTTAGTAAAGTGATTTAGTAAAACTCACAGCCTCACAAAAAAAATTAAAAAAACTTACCAGCTTCGGGCTCTCAAAATAGAAACCTTATATGTAACGAGCTTTTCTCGTTTGTTTGTTTCCTTTTTTACGTTCGACACGCAGTGTATCTTGTTTGACTTTTGCTCATGAGTTGGCCGGGGTATTGTTGTGTTCAGAGGTACAAGGATAAGCTGAAGGATTGACCAGGTAGACTGTACGGGCTCACCTCGACTGTTACTGAACTTCAGTTTATTCACAATGGCAAGCTTTGCAGAAAACGCATTTTGTCTAATTTCACTTCGTCAAGGTTATTTGTAATTAGTTTTTGGGCATCAAAATATCCAGCAAACAGTGCTAAAACTGCTACAACAAGGGTATTGGCTCTTCCTTCGGTGAAGAAATGAAAACCTTGTGCGACTAAAAAAAAACCTTGGCGTGTTTGGCTTAAAGGTCAAAATATAAAGAAGTTAGAAAAGTAAAAATTAGTTTACAATTTACTGTTTAAGCAGAGAAAGAAATGACTGTTGATGAAATGTTTTGGCACAAGCACAGTAAGATACTTTTTGGCTAAAATATCAAGTTGCTATGCCTTGATGCAAACAGTTATGTTTATCTTACTTCACAGAAACACAGGAAGATATGTGTATAATTTAACTTTTATAGTTAAGTCTTTGTTTTCGATTCTCCTAACCAATTCAAGGAGATAAGATATTTTCTTGGAACTACAGGCATTAAAAAATAGTGGCAGCTTTGGTCTAAAAACTAATAGATAACAGATGATATAACAACACAGAATATGAACAAAAAAATTGAACCTTAACAGGGCAGATTGACCGTAAAGGTTATAAACAGAAGAATGCACCTCAATCCACAAGGATAGCAGTGGCTTCTGATGTTTTGAATTCATATCTGAGTGAATTTCCAGGGATAAAAATGGTTGTTTAATCTTGTTTGCACTGATTCATAACTTATCAAGTAAATAACTTGGAAAATATCCTCCAAAATAATAAAAAAAATTAATATCTTTAAAATCTTTCTAATTTGAATTACCACCACTCAATTTATCCATATGTGTCAATCCCTTGGTTTCGTAAACTCCCTTTTCGTTTTCTTTGCTGGTTGGTCTATCGGGGTCTGTCTGCCTCAAAAATATCACCCACTGAGGATCGTTTCCTTTGTGTTGAGAATTTCTTGGCTACAACAATATTGAATACGAACCAAAAAAATGACCACCTCCCAGTTGGTTTGTTAGCTCGGTTGGTAGAGCACTGCACCGTTACATGTATTGCAGAGGTCATGGGTTCGACTCCCATAAAACCCGGAATCAAGCTTTAGCTGGATGAGCCAGTGTAATATTCCAGGTCCCTGCATTTGAACTGTGTACCTTTCTGCCATTTCCTCATCTAAAACAGTTACTTCTCTTTCTCGTTCCTTTGATCTTGTCATGTCTCTTCAATTAACATCTCTTTAAACATTTTCTGTGGAAACATTTGAGCAGCAATCAGGCAATTGTTCATGATAACAACCAGTTATGTTCATGAATAGCCCGCCTAGATTAGCACTTGCTATCCGCAGGCCAAATAACATGTAAATTTTAAAATGAAAGAAAATAAAGATTATTGCTTTTGTTGTTGTTGTTGTTGTTCGCAAGCTAGAATAACTTTTGTTTGGGATACCTGTGTTATCCCACACTAATGTCATCAGGTTGTAAGTCTGTTAAGCGCAGGTAAATATGTAGGTGTCGCACTTTCTATTAAATTTTGCGAGCACAATAAAAGTTTTTGGTTTATCAAGAACGTTTGTCTAACTTGTTGGCGAACTATTAACAACTAGTGAATAACATGAAAGACAAACCGTGGTTTGTTATTGTTAAAATTGTTTTCTTTTAGAAATCCAGCGAGTACCTCTGGAGAAGTTGTGACTGCGTATCAAAGTACTGGGATTGTTCTTTGGTCGAGTTATAAAGGTTTTTAGTAGTGATGCAGTTATATTTACCAATTACTCCATTTCCCTCTTCCTGGTACGCGGCGTCAGTAAGGGTTCTCGATTTCAATCGTCTTGAAGGCCTCAGTTAATAGATCTTAGCACTGTTACCCTAACTATACAAGAGCCAGTTACTGGCTCATGGCGACGTGATCTCATGACTCTACCCTCATGGTTCATAAACTCCCAATGACATAGCTTAGCTTGTTGTCCCTTGGTGTTGCTGCAGGACGTTCTCGGCAAACTGCTGCAACCGCCACCTGAAGAATCCATCAACGACGCAATCAAACGTCTGCATAACATCGGAGCTCTTGACGCTAATGAGGTAATATAAGCCGCTGGGGAACTGGTGTCAGCCACTACAACGCTTGAACACTTAACTTAAATAGTCTTTTCTTATTTTCAATACATTTATCCGTCACTCTATGAGTTGTAGAAAACCTCTAAATAGTATTTTTTTTGGTTTTAGAAGTTCTCGAAATTAAATCTTACTAAGGCTCAAAAACAAAGAAGTGCTCATAAACAACGTTACGCATTGTAAACTGGGAAAAAGGAACGAGGCGGCGTACTAAGTTTCTTAACAAGCTGGGGTTATTGTCTAAAAGAACATTCAGTTGTTAAATTCGAAAAAGACTCGTTATTGTCCACGCTAAGATTGTCTGCCACTGTCTTTTTCATCTGACAAAGTTCAGAATGATGTTGATGTAATATAAATGCTCTGTTTCAGAATCTGACCTCGCTGGGTTATCACTTAGCAGCGCTGCTTGTTGATGTGAGGTAGATTATCCCCAACACTATTTAACATGTTCGGCTTCCTCTTGTATGTATTGATCTTGTGAGGTAGAGGGTTTAAAGCTGCCGCTAAGCACATGAACGAGATTTGCAACGTGACCAAATCGTACTTTCTGGGGAAATGTTCAACTCAGTGAATAAAACAAATCCTCACGAACTTTTTGTGAAATTTTCAGCTGTTGCGTCGCCTTTTCTGAGGAGACCGTCGTTTTTCAGCGTCCACTAACTACTTGATAGGATTGATTCAGGATCCCTGTTTCATTCTCATGTGAAGAACCACGGCCGCACAAACGACCGGATAACGAGCCTAACCACGCGATAATTCAAGCTTTGGAGAGCTTGTTCTGAGGTACAATCTTGAAACCTATGGAAAGCGCGCTTTTTTACCTGATCATATTAGAACTACGGCTTTGTTGCCCTCTATGCGGTTTTAAATATATTACTAAATTATTGTATCAGTAAAGCAATGTTTTTTTTTTTTTGTTTAAGTAGTTTTGTTATGCGCTACTGGTTTAGTAGTAGAAATGGCGTTATAGAAATAAAGAGAATTATTATTATTACTTTTAGCGTCGACAAACTGATGCTGTTAGGCGCCATATTTGGATGCCTGGATCCAGTGTTGACGATTGGAGCGATACTCAGTTATAGATCACCGTTTGTAAGTATAAAAGAGGAATAAATTGTATTCATGCTTGCGTTATACCTAACGCTCGATATTAATACGACTTCTTTATTTCTTATCAAGTCAGCACCTTTTGACAAGAGAGAAGAAGCAATAAGAAGAGACAAGAAATGGCTGTTGGTAATAGTGATCACCTGACTCTCCTAAAGAGCTAAAAGGTACGTTATGGTTACGCTTAGTTGTCGGGCGGGTCGTAATACGGTAGCCCGCTGCTTTCTAGGCGTATTTAGGGCAATATGAACGGAAAAATGGCCCTTCTCGTTTACGTCTGGTAAACAGGCTATGTACAGGAAGCCTAGTGGCTTGGGAAAGGATGGGTTGGAAACATTCTTTCAATACTGACTGTCACGTTCTTGTTCTGCTCCCTGAGTTTCAAATAACCTTGTAACTAAAGCTTTAAAGTCAATCGTTAAAGCGCAGTTAATGGAGCGTGACGCTATTTACGTACAGTCACTAGCTTACTGTTGTTAAACGTAACGCAATAGAACTGTTACGCGTTAGAACATTATAGAAGTCTTTCTTGTCTAGTTTAAACAATATTCACAATAGCCTTTCACGTATACATGTTGCAACAACGTCCGGTTTAACTATATCATGCTTTTTGTATGGCTAGTCTTTTAAATAGCCCCATTCTTGTTTCGTTCAAGGCCGCATGGACTCTGTACGTTTCATGGTACACGATTTTATATTGGTTTAAACCTAGACATCAGTCTACCTATAAAAGAGGCTTAGCTTGGACTTTAGCATCATTCGCTCGTTATATCACTACTGTAACTTTTAGTTAGCCCTCGAAATTGTAACTCCCACCCTTCCCTCCCTTTGGAGGTTTATTGTTGTTGTTCATTAATATAAATAATAAACTGGGGTTCACCTCTCGTGCCACGCTATCGGTTAAGTCTTGCAGCGACTTCCCCAAGCTTCGTTTTCGCTAATTTAGTGGCGCTATTTAACGCTCTTTTATGCCTCTTCTTGTCCGATCCAGCACGTGCCGGCGGAGTCGGCTCGTAGTGCTGGGGAGATAAGTAAGGCTTGAGAACTGTCTACACTCTAGCACGATGCTGACCGGAGGTCAGCTCGTAGTGCCGTTTAGAGTTACGCTACTAGGACGCGCAAGCTTTTGGCCTCGCCGACTTGTCCGATCCAGTGCAGAATTAACCGCTGGGGAGATAAGTTTGGCATTTGGTCACGCAATGGAAGTTCGTCTGTCACGCCGATTGCGGAGCGGTGTTCCCCCCTTTACGCCATAGAACGCGTGTTTATTGCTTGTGTTTGTCGGGATAATTAAAGCATTACTCCCTAGGAACTGCAACATTAAAAAATATTTCCTTGGCCAACTCTCTCCCAGACATGGCGTTTGTTATTTCGCTATTCAGTCGGTCATGTTCCTTCCCGGCTACATACAATTCGTACTGTTATAATATTTCCTATGGCTGCGCATAAAAACCCTGGCGACTAGCAAAACAGATCTACTGTTAAACCAATAGCCTGCTGGTAACATCATTTGTGCAGTGGCAAAGTTTTCCTGGTAAGTCACACCGTCACGGGTGGGGTGTGAGTTAAGGCAATAATACCCTTGATGTAGTCTTTGGGCGGGGAGAGAGTGATAAGGCTTAACGTCATTGGGGAAAAACATCTTAAAGGTGACTCAAAGATGTGTGTTTCCTCCGATCTGAAGGACAAGTTAATTTAAACTACGTGAAACCGTTACCAATCCAACACTTTGCTAAATTGTCTTTGTTTACAGAAGCAAATTTCTTGCTGAGAAAAAAAAGAGAATCAAGTTGGTGCTGATTTTTGTATCTATTTTTTCAGAAGCTGTCCCAGTAGATGCCAAGGCAACCGAACTTAAGTTTTGGACCAAGAATGACAGACGTGTTAGAACAGCTTGCGTTACTGGTTAAGCGCGCGACCCAAAACTACGCAAAGCGTTGCGTGACTATCCGAAGACTCAACTTCTAACTCTTAAGAACTCTTTTGTTAAACAAAATACAAAAATAAAATAATACTAATACTAATACTAACACTGACACTGACACTGACACTGACACTGACACTGACACTGACACTGACACTGACACTGACACTGACACTAACACTGACACTAACACCAACAAACACTAACACTAACACTAACACTCACACTAGCACTAACACTAAAACTAACACTGATGATGATAATAATGAAAACAACGATAATTATAATGACATCAAAATAAATAAACAAACAATATACTCTTTCTTTGCTGTTTTGTTACCTGTTGTTTAGTTTCCCCTGCTGCAAAGTTTATAAATAAGTATTCCATTTTTTTCAGGTGTTCGTCCATCCTAAGTCAGGTAATTTTCAAGTAAACAATTTTGGCAGCCCATATCTTGTTTATCACGAGGAAGTGAAGACTTGCAAGGTTAATAAGTATTTCGTGTTTTCTCTTGACCGGCTGATGGGTAATTCATGTACTCCAACATGGTGTCTTTTTGCGACAAGTGTACATCCGGGACTGCAGCATGGTGTCAGTGTACTCATTGCATCTATTCTGTGGGGACAGTGTATCCGTAAACGTGGAGAAAGGTTAGTAGTTAATTGGTGTCCCCAATTAGTCTACAGAGGGTAAACACATTGACGCTTAAATAAAGGCTTTAAGACCGAGCGACCGACTGACTGACCTAATGAGACGTTACTTCCCATCGAATGTTCAGATCTTTGTTTAAGTGACAACCAACATCACCGTACCACAGTTTCTAACCGTGAGTTTCAAACTCAGAAATGTTTCTAGATCACCAATTTCGAGGTTGCGACTCGAACATTCGTTAACGAGCAGAAAAGAGAAAAAGTGGTTTGTTGATAAGAAAGCACAGCGCAGTTCTTGTGAATGAAATACAAACGTCTCATAGAAATATGTTGCCTTCTCACACGCATCAACTTGATAGGATATCGTGCTAACGTCAAAGGCGATAAAAAGAAAATGATTGACTAGCCATATATTGTGCTGCCTGAGGCGAAGTCAGCTTTTGTTTAATCAAAAAATACCGTCTTACATACGCTATTCACATAGCATACAATAGCTTTATTTGTACCCAACAATTGTTAGGAATAAATTGTACCAATTTAAAAATTATATAGAGTGCAGACTGCCCTTAATAACCATAAGGAGCTAAAAAGATAGGGCAGCCACACTTATGTGATTAATTGATAAATTAACACATTTTAGTTTAGTCAGGTTTACGGTTACCACCTATCACCATCTTCATCATCATCATCAGCGTCATCATTATTTTCGGCGATAATAATGATGGCGCCAACAATAAGTTGGTTCAAGAACTTTCCTTAAAATGACACTACCTTATCGGCAGAAAAATCTTACTTAAAACAAAAATAATAGACGTTAACTTTTCAGACTCTACGTTAAGATTAAGTATTTCCTCCACGACGAGCGAAATTCACTATACTCTGACCTTTAGAAAAAATGTTTTTTCAAACATTTTTCTCACCGTGAAAACCCTGTCCAATTTCGAATTAGGGCTAGTCAATTCCAATGAAAGCTCAGTACTAAGCAGTATTTTCGAAGAGAAATGTTTGCAAAGTGTTATTAACGTTTGAGTCTGTGCTGGAATGATATGCTACAAAGTGACCATTTCAGTCATAGCTACTGTGCAGTACTATCGAAGAGAAATGTTTGCAAGGTAGTATTAGCTTTTGAGGCTGTGCCTGAATGATATCTTAAGTGTGACCATCTCAGTCTTAGCTACTGGGTAGTGCCTCCCTATGAGGCCATTAGTTTTACCTTGCTTTGAAAACTAAAATTTAAATTACAGTGGAACCCCGTTAATACGGACACCAAGGGGACATGCCAAAATGTCCGTATTAACGGGGTGTCCGTATTAAGCGGGGTCCTCGGAAAAAAGTCAGGGACACGTGTTTTATCGATACAAACACTAAGGCCGACACTTGTACGGCGACAAAACGTTGTAATTGTACTGTAAATTACAAATCATTAACTGTATCACTCTCGGTGAAATTTTGCCTTTGCAACTAGAACCAGATAATGGTGAGGACAAAAAACGCCGTCGCCGTGCTAAAGGAAAGTCGAGTTATCGGCCACATTCCATATAACCTCGCAAACACCAAAAACCGCACTGGTATAGTCACCCATTTTATTTCAAAGCCCACTAATCGAGGATCAGTTGAAGTATGTGGAAACGCAGTTAATCGGGGTGGAGGCCTTGGTATGGAAATACCGTGTGTTTATATTTTTGATGGTCCTAGGAAGCACGTGGATTTACTTGAACAATTAATAGACGTTGGCAACAACCCAGCAATACGAACGGAGGCCGATGCTGATAGTGGCAAGCATAAGACGTCAAAGAGGAAGAAGGCTACAAGCAAGGACTGTAGCAAAAGACCAAGAAAGTGAAACTTTTGTGTAAGCGTATCAGGCAGAAAACTTGATATAAGGACTGCAGACTGGGTAATGCACCGGAAGAAAGAACTGGTCAAATGCGTCATGCTATTTTGACACAGTTTCATTTCGTAATAAAATTGTATTAACCCGCCGAAATCTGTCATAATTTGACCAGGGTACAAAATCTCTAATTAGCACATAATCCTGACAATGACAATAGACAATGCACAGATACAAACAGTGTCCGTAAAGCGGGGTTGACGATGTATAACGGTTTGTCGCTCGGGACACAGAAAAGTGTCCGTTGTCCGTATTAACGGGTGTCCGTAATAAGAGGGTTAATTTTAGAAAAAAAATATGAGCTTTTCGTCGGGGAAAACGAAACTGTCCGTAATATCGGGGTGTCCGTATTAAGCGGGTGTCCGTAGAGCGGAGTTCCACTGTATTATATTTTATCTCGGTTACAGTAGGGAGTGGGATGTGATAAACTTTACTAAATTGTTTCGATCTTTGTACGCAGGTGGCTACCCTTGCACGTGAAGTGAGAACAGAGCTGGACCGATTACTTGAAAGGAAGATAGAAAATACCAGCTTTGACCTTGCGAGCTGTGCGCAAGGAAGCAGGATTATTGATGCTATTGTGCAGCTGATATCCACTCGGTAACAATATGAGCCACGGATTTGATTATCAACATGTCAATCAAAATATCACCCATTCAAAGCTGAGGCTTGGGTTTCTAATGAACGTCTTTATGCTATAGAATCAAGAATCCATAGCATAGCTGGAGACTGGGGATTGATTATGATGAAGTTAGTGTAGTAGAAACTATAATAATAATAATAATAATAATAATAATAATAATAATAATAATAATAATAATAATAATAAAAAGTAAACTTGACTGCTTAATTTATGAGGTGCACTTCAACAAAGACACGTTCAGCTGATCTACTCAAGAGAATGTCGCTAAAAGTAATTTACAGTATAGTTTGCTTTTTAAACGTACCTCTCTAGAAGTTCTGTTGAACATTAGAGCTGTTCTAACCTGCGATCAGGGTTTTCTTTTTTTGTGGGGGGGGGGGGGGCGGGGGAGGGGGGCGGCGGAAGGGGAAAGAAAAAGAGAATGCTTGATCGCAGGTTAGAGAAGGCCATGCTGATATTATTTAGGAGCACGGTATTGTTTTCTCTTAATTTATCTTTTGAGTTGTGAACCAGAAATGTGCGCCGCTCAAAACGTTGGTGAGCGAGCGAGTACAGACTTATTTTAGAAGAAGTTCTTTGTGTTTCTGGCTGAAAGTCTCCTGTCGGCGCAGTATCTCTCAGGCCAGTACTCAGTCGATTGGTTCATTCATGCCCGTCTATTTCGAAGTGCTTCTTTCGAAGGCCTGCACTGCCAACTTGGCAGCGGTAGCTTTGGCGATTCTATAGTTGGTGCCTTTACCAACAAACTCTCCCCAGCGCACCTTCAGAGTACATCCGATTTTTCCGTTGGATAATGGTATTGCTTTGCTGAGATAACGAAAGAAAACAAATCCAGATTAGCATAACAACAACTGTTTGGTGTCATTTAAAGAGAGAATATCACGCTCATGTGCATGCCCGCCGCTACGGTGTCTAGAAGAAATCCTTTGGGTCAAAACTAAATTCGCTTGGACATCAAAAGAATCACAACTTTATTTAACGTGGTCGATACTCTTAGCTACAAGCTAGTTTTCAGGTATGCCATTATTTATTTGCTAAAAAAAAATACTAAAAAAAAACAAAAAAATAAATAACTTTGTATAAAAACCTTAAAACTAATTAGTTTTAAGGATAAGATAATTAATGTATGGTGCAAATAGATGTAATTATATGTTTTATTCAATTGGATTCTTTAGATTCTCATAAGAATCTGAAGAATCCAATTGAATAAAACATATAATTACATCTATTTGCACCATACATTAATTATCAAAGTCTAACTTCTTGATTTCCTTGACAAATAATTTGTATTCCTTAAGGCGGGGGTCTACCCGAATTTAAGTGAAATTTTAGAAGTTTAAAGAGGGATTAAAAGGAAAAAAAGTTTTGGAACACCATCAGACAGTTGAACGCCCCTGAAAGGGCACCCCAGGTTGCTGGACAACTGTTTGGTGTACGTCTACCAATTTTTAACTTCAAATTCTAAGTTTAAAACAACATCAAATCTTCAAAATTTCCTATTTCCATCAATTTAACTATTCTTTTGAGAAAAACTATTTATCCCCAAATATACCCAAACATCGACGAAAAATTTGCAAAACAGTCCAAAACGTAGATATGTGGGATGAGCAGAGAGACTTGTGACCGCTTGAAACGTGAACGAGATATTTGCGTTAAGTCCATAATACCCAGTCAAAATACGGCCCTCATGTTAACCCTCGCCTTGAGTAATCTTGTTTCGTAAGAAAGGTTATTCCATAATTTTGCGGCAGTGTATCTCCATGATCTTAAACAATGCCTAGTTAAATTAACTTTAGGCAATTGAACAGTATTATCAACTCGAAGGTTGTACGTAGATGATCTTTTCTTAACCAGCTGACTAATAGTTGTTGGAACATTGCTAGTATTTAATACCTTTTATACAGTTGTGCAAATCTTAGCATTTATTTGATTTTCTTAAGTGGCTAATCTTAATCTCTGTAGTAGTGTAGCGTAAAGTAAGTAATATATAATCAGAAAAAAACGCATCGCAATGCTCTTTCATTAACTGAACTTTTTCTAATTTGGCCCCGCATCTCTTACTGCAATGATTCCACACTTCTAAACAATAATTTAAATTTGACAATATGAACGAAAACTAGATATATTTCTTAGTTTCGAGTGACACTTTCCTACATATGCCACGAGTAGGATTTTCAAATTTCAACTTATTATCAACTGTTACTCATAATAATCCTATTTGACTACGTAATGGTAAGGTGGTATTGTCACATGTAAAGTTCACTTCATCAGCCGTTGCTTTTCACATACCAATTCAACGGTCTATACTCATGAGATCAGAATTTATTGCCTCTTCAACCAATTAATAATCGCTGTCAATCTGTTGAATTTTATTCCTTGTATTTGGTAATCTGTCGGTCTGATCGCACTTTTTGTGACTTAAGATCGCTGTGTTATCTGTTGGAAGTTTTTTACTTAAGCGAAAAAAGTGGTTAACTTACTAAAAAAATTCGTTTTCTCTATGAAGTCTGGAAAGCGACGTTGTGGAAGACCGGCGACTGGGCGCTCTCTCAAGTCGTTTGAAGCAAATAAACTCAGCAGATCAGTATGATGTGGATCTAGAAGTTGTGTGTGGCTCTCGAAAATAATTCATCAGACGTGGAAATTCTTAAATTAAAAAGAACACAGACTCCAAAGAGAAGCAGTCGATTCCAGCAGCTGATCTACGCTCTTAAATTTATATCTTGTTTCAGTTCGCTCGTGAAATTATAATTTTCAACGCGCACTGTTAAAATTCTCAATTTTCACGTGTATATTCCCGACGGGAGTTACGTCGCTTCCGATTGGTTTATAAATGATAGACTTGAATTGACGTTAGTTAGGGCGTGCACATGCGCGATACCGTGATACCTTCCCTTAAAAGAAATGTGGCTGATTAGTGACGTTTATCGAAATTATCAATGACACTCACCTGAAGTTCCGTTCATTGTCTTCTTCATAGACGCGTCTTACCGGATTGATTGGTATATGCACTGAATAGTGATCTGAAACAAAAGCAACACCCTTAGTTACGTTCAAATGTACCAGCACTCGAGCACAAGGATTTGAAACTCGTCTCAGTTGGAATCGTCGGAAATCTCTGGTTTCCTTTGTATGACCTTTAAGCTGTCTGCAACAGATGGTTGGAAATTCTCTGGAATACGTAGACTGCTTACAATCCCCTTGTGGGTAGTCACCAATTCGGTGATACTGGAGCGAGGAGGATGAACGGGAGGATTTTGTGCGAAGAGCCTTTCTTTTCTCCGGCCTCTTCCCATGTCCCCCTCGGCTCGTTCGCTTAACGTTTCGGATTGCTAGTGGTCTACTGAAATACTTGTTTCTGATCAGATTGTTATGACCAGGACTTTTCAAAGGCTGCTACGAACAGTGGTCTGTTGCTGAGTGCTATGGATTTATTTCGGAAACTTTCAGTACGCTAGGATTTAACTTACCGATGTAAGGTCTCATCATACGGTAATATACGTCCCAGATCTTCGTGAAATCCATACCGCTGTCCAAAAATACTGCGCCAGCCACAGACTCGAAGATATCACCCAGGACCTTGGGAGCGTCGTATCCTTCCTCGTCTTGTTCAGACACAATAATAAACGGATCTGCAGTGACCTGAAAGGCAAAAGCAATTCACGTCGGCGTTCAGTAGTCCCACTGCATGCGACATTAAAGCACAAGCTAGCTGAAATATGACAGCTGAGCGGTTAGCTCAGTTCTTCGAGCACCCGACTACCGTGCGGGAGGTCGCGGTTTCAAGCCCCGACCGGACCAACACTCATATGTAAATAATTGAGGTGAAAGTACTGCCTTTGTAATTACATCTGCAAACGATTTGACTTTGTAGTTTTCTCGGATAAGGACGGTGAACGCAGGTCTCGTCTCACAACACTTATTCCCTATAATCTGTAGAACGTTTAAGAGCCCACACACTGTTCACAAAAAGAGTAGGTGACGTAGTTCCCGGTGTGGTGGTCTACCTCTGGGCGCTTTCTATTCAAACAAAAATTTCGAGATTTCCGGTTCAAAATTGAATGGAACGGGCAAAGTTCTGGGGAAAGTTTCGAAATTTAGGAATACGTTTTACGTGCACCCTTTGATCGCATTTCCAGAATTATCGAAACATTCGCGAAAGATGTCGGTTTTAGTCTCCCTACCGAGCGTGAGGTCACGTGGACAAGCGAAAAAAACAATAACGGGGGAAGAAGCATCTCCAGCAGATCAGTGCACGTGACCTCGAATTCTGTGAGGTGGTCGGACGCGTTCTGTTCCACCAGCGAAAATTTCGAAAATTTGTAACGGTGATTTTTGTTGAATGGAAAGCGCCCTCTATCTCTCATTGATGGTATGGTTAGTAAATGCTCGGAGATATTAGCTGCATAAGCCCCTCTAAAATCCGAGGGTAAATAAAGTTGAGGTATTTATGCATGATGCATGAGCGGGTGTCTAAATGCTGAGACCACAGTTGCACCCTGAAGACACACAAAGAATGCGGTACTTTTCACAAAAGTATAAAGCACATTAAAGATAATTCACATATCGGCGTCACAGACGGTGCACACGGCCTGTATATCTAGGTTTCCACCTAGATTCCAAGTGACAAGTCCGGCTGCATCGCAGGCTAACATACCTTGACTCATGTGAAGTATATATGAAATAATTCATATTTGAACTGCGGTTGTAGATGAAAGTGAAGAATGATCATCGCAGTAAATTTTCTCCAATTTAAGCAACTGGAAAGAAGAAGCCTGAAAAAGAAAATCAGGGCTTCAAATTTGGAGAAAATTCAATTCACTACTCACGGGAAGATATGAACTCAATTAATTGACCTCGCTCCCAATGTGTGGCTTCATAGCTCAGTTGGTAGAGCATCGCACCAGTATCGCGGAGGACACGGGTTCGAATCCCGTCGAAGCCCTGATTTTTTTCAGGCTTCTTCTTTCCAATTGCTTAAATTGGAGAAAATTTACTGCGATGATCATTCTTCACTTTCATAGCTTGACTCAAGTAAACCTGTCACCAGGTAAAGGAAGAGCACAAAAGTTCTACCTCATGATCATGTCTCCTCTCTTCAGTCTCATCTTCCACTTTGGTGATAAAATTTTCGATGGTTTTGAACCACATCGGTGACATCTGCTTCAGATACTTGTTATATTTGTATTTCACGGCAATGGCTGCAAAGATGTTGTTATTAACCAAGGCCTGGCGGATGTCCGTCAACTCACCGGGGGACAATTTGGCCTGACGGAAGTACAAGTGCTGCGTGACGAGGAAGTCTAATATAGCGTCTCCAAGGAACTCTAGTCTCTGATAACATGGCGTGAAGCGATTAGCATGGTACGAGGAGTGTGTTAGAGCCTCTAGAAGATACAGCTTTGAACTGAAAGTATAACGAAGGGAGTCTCTTTCAAAGTTCTCCAACCCAGAAACCATGCGTGAAACCATGCGTGAAACCATATCTTCAGTGTCTCGAGCTACAGTTTCATCTGATCCACAGGACCAAAATCTCGCGTAACAACCCGCCTTGCAATTCTCCGCATACCTGAAAAGGTTGTCGTCATCGAAATTTTCGGGAAGAACCTTAAGACCAAGGAACTTCATGAAGCGCAGCGCCCCAAGATACCCACATGAGATCAG
This sequence comes from Orbicella faveolata, assembly GCF_042242905.1. Classification (NCBI taxonomy): domain Eukaryota; kingdom Metazoa; phylum Cnidaria; class Anthozoa; order Scleractinia; family Merulinidae; genus Orbicella; species Orbicella faveolata. The sequence goes on from NW_028301565.1 coordinate 1,593,556, forward strand.
ATAAGCTCCAATGAGGGCCTCAATGCTGTCAGCAACTGACTTGTCTGCTATCACCTGAGTGTTGTACTCGACTGCTTTCATATCAGCTCCATCAGATCCACCTCCACTAGCAACATCGACTTCCATTTCCTCATCTGCAGCACCGGAAGTATCGTTGTCGCTTTCCATGGGTTTGTCACGTGAGCCAGTGATGGCTTCGGGTGGAATTTCATTGATCTGCCAGCCCGTGGGGCACCAGTTGTCATGAGCGAGCTGGATGCACTGTTGATATCCCGCTAATGATTTCTTGAGCGCCGCGCGGAACAGCGCCAGATTGCTGATCTGGTTTTTCTTCCGCCGGGTCAATTTCCCCTCGTCTTTGTCTTGGTAGGTCCAGAAAAGGTGAAGCGACACCGCCAGCTTCAAGAACGCGTCTCCGAGCATCTCGAGCCTCACCAAATCAAATGCGTCTCCACTGTGGGTGGTGGTCAGTGCTTTAAGTACCAGGGCCGAGTCGGGATTATCAGGCTCACGACTACAACGAAACAAATACTTCAGATCTGAAATCAGCTCTGGAGACTCCTCCAAATCATTATCGTCGTCATTGTCATCGTCATTGTCATCGTCAAAATCATCATTATCGTCATCGTATTCATCATCATCTATGGACATCTCCGCGGTAGCACTGTTTTTATGAAGGCGGAGTAAACTCTTCTCATCATTACCACCCTCAGCACCAATGGGAGGCAGTTTGGATTCGTCTGTGTTGTCACTCACTCCTGCGATCATGCACTTAACGTCACTGACAAGCAAAAAAGCGTTCACACGGTGAAGAATAGATGGCAGCATCAAGGCCACACTGAGAATGGACGCACGCATAGGCACCGCTTCACACAACTCTGGAACAAGGCAAATGACAGGATGCTTCATCTTGGACGTTGGTTTTCTGTCCCATAAAAAATTCACTCCGCCGGAAATGTCCCTAACTTCAATGAGAGGCTGATCCTGGATTTTAATGCTTTTGCCATAGCGCTGCCGGAAGTACCTTTCGTAAGATTTTGCTTTGGATTGATCTGGGAAGGGAGACAATGGAGAGAGATCAGGACGCACGTTCAGAACAGCAAACCTCTGCAGCCTCTGCTGCGGATCCACGTAATTCTTTGTGACCACACTGTCCTCGCCAATAGCATGATTAACGCATCTTTCATACGCATCTTTCATACCTTGATAGTCCAACTCACGCCCAGTATTCTTCATCAGAACAATGAAGTAACCGTCTCCCTTACCACCTTCATGTTTGGCTTTTAACTCCACTGGTTTACAGAGAATGTGGCTGAACAAGAAGCAATGGAATTTCTTAACAGTTTCCAGGTGTTTTTCGGTGAGCTTTGCTGGTAACGGTGACTTGTGATTACTCAGAGAAACTGTTAATTCTCCATAATCCGGGTACAGTTTAAATGGTCGTACCTGTAGATTGAAAGAAAGTCAGCAATTAAGCGTCATGAGAGAGACTTCAAAGTTAGAAATGCGCAGCATAAAAACAGATCATTAGAGTAATGCTTAGCGGCTTTCATTGGAATGGTAACACTTCTGGACGTCAACCACAGACATGAGAAGTTCGCGTCAGCAACGTAAAAGTTCAAACTGTTTTGTACAACAAAATACACAGCGCAACGTTCTTAACCTCTGATCAGAATCTTATCCGGGAAAAGAGGGCCATTGTTGTACCCCCCCCCCCTCCCTCCTTCGCCGTCTTTCTTCTTCGTTTTTCCTCTTATAACGCCTGAGCGCAGACTAGAAAGCACTGCTTCCTGTATTTGATTTCGTCCGATTTTGTCAGACTCCCAAAACGGTAGGCTGATATCATACTAACCGCTGGAAGTGGAGAATTTGTTAACAAGCCAAACATGTTGCAGCAGTCGTCTGTGAAACATCGTTTGCTCACATCAAGATCTTTCTGGTTCGTTAGTTTAACGATACGTATCCTGATGACCGTGAGGTACTGGGGCTGTTTGCAATGAGCCAAGCTGTCAATGAATGCCTCAGGGACCTGGGTCAATGGAAAAACAATACCTTTCAGGAACTCCTCACATCATACTCTTATACCAGATCAGAGTGGATTTCTAATAAACTGTAAACACCAAGACCACAAAATTACATCTGGCACAGCACACCAATGACGTTTATGCGAATCCATGCAATCGGTGTTAAGCGGAAAAGCGTACCACTGGGGATTAGCGCGGGAAACACGAAACAGCTCCAAGGTGCGGGAAAGCGATTCTGGTATTTATTGTGACTGGGTTTCGAGCTCACTATAGGAAGTGTTTGGAGCTCTTAGGAAACGAGAAACAAACAACAACAACAAAAAGGGTTCCATGCTTACTTCATTTAGCCACAGACAAAACAGTCATTTTATAATTAAGTGTTTGCTACCCAATCACTAATTTGGCTTCAATTTTTTTTACCTTTCGTGTGAGGCATTTGACTTCTTCGAAACTAGTTTTAAAGTAGTTCATTTCCGGTACCTTTGTTTGCCTATAAGAATCATCTCACATTATGCTCTAGTATGGCGACTTATCAATTCACTTTTTAATTCGAACCGAGTCATGTAAGTTAAGAGACTAAAATGCGCGCTTTTAGCTAGTAATTCACTATTGCCGGTAGTCTCCCTCGCAGCCGTTTCTTGTCTCGTAACGCAACGCTCCTCCACACAAACGACCGTTTTTTGGGGAAGAGCGTTGCGTGACGAGACTAAAAACGGCTGCGAGGGAGACTATATTGCCGGTGGCGGAGAAGAAAACTGGTTTTTCAATTTGTTATTGCCCAAAGCACCTGGGGGACAATTATTAAACTGGACTTAATCTGATTGATATGGAAGTTCTGATCCCTTAAAACAAACAAACAAACAAACAGTATCCAAAGTGGACGAGAGCTCACCTTCCTCTCATAGATTCGCTTTCGTTTCTTTGTTCCTGCTTTGGTCTTTTTTCCTACACCGGATGCAGCGTTTTCTTCCTCTAACTCGCTTTCCTCGTCTGATAAGCTGCGGACTGGTAACAAGTCGTCATTAAGCTCTCCTATGCTGTGAAGCTCTTTACATGCCTCGTAGGCTGCAGCCATCCTAGCAAGGTCCTTACGCGGCATTGGAAGACCCTGTTGAATGCCAAGACAGGATAATTAAGCTTTCAACTCAAAACGAAGGTAACGTTCCCATATCCGAAGTTTTTATGACATGAAAAGAACACCTTAGTAATGCCAAAGGAAAATTTGAAATTCTGAAATTCTGAATAAAGTTCATGCATGAAAGCTGGGGTACAAACGATGGCGTGAGCTTGAGCTCACCTTGAAAGGTATTTATTTATTTATGTATTTCACAAATTATTTCACAAATTATTCTCACTAAACTGAAGGATGATACAATATTTTCAATACCTCACAATGCCAGCACTAAATGTACACCATAAATGTCAGCTTTCAAGCCAAAGTATTTGTTGTCGATCAGTGAGACGTAAAAAGTTATGCCTCCAGTATGCTCATGAAACTAAGGATATTCCCCGTGTTACATAGCCCTGTCAGAAGACAGCATTGGTAGCTTGATTAAGTCATAGTTAGTAGAGGAGTAGTAGTAGAGGTCTCCTCTACTAACTATGACTGAGACAAGCAAAAGACTTTGTACTCACAATTTTAGCTCTACGCAATTGGCAGTTTGTGGGCATTTCTAATTTACACCTGTAAACATTTTTTCCAATTTCCTCGACCTTAAACACCGGCGTTGGATGAGTGAACCTGTCACCTGGTAGCTTGGCACAGTACCTAGCAAAAAGCCACAAAAGCAAAGACATTAGTGACAAATTTCGTTTCAAACATTAAGCAAATATGTAGAGAATTTAACCTTGGAAATTTGGGTTGTGCCTGGTGGTGAAAATGGAAGTTGATTACAGTAGAAGGTTTGGCTAACTTGGTTAATTTTACTTTGATAGGAAATGCAGGTACGGAGATGCAACTAAACAGCCTTGAAAGTGAAAGTCAAGAATGTGACTACATGGTGAAAGAATGTTGTGGCATTATCTGCTACAATATGTAAAGAGCATCTTCTGTATAACTACTTGTTCTTTTCCCAGAGGTCAAAAGCACCACGTCTTCTTTCCAAATACTGGATATAGAGGCACTCATAATTAAGTAAAATCGGAGCTAAGAGATTCTCTCTTTCACTTAGGTTCTGGTTACAAGAATTCGCTTGAATAAAACAAGGTTCTAGATCACGCAAGTTACAGCACATCTAAATAATGAGGTAAGCATTCATTTAAATTAATCAAAAGATTTTCTTTCACTTAACTACCAAGTAAACATAAGAAGAATGTTATTGCTACCTGGATAACAGAGGAATGCTACTACTCATAGTAAGTCTTGCTCCTCGTCCATTCTCTGGTATGTATGGAGGTAAGAAATCTGTATCAACAGCCTCATCACACTCTTCTTCAGTAGGTTCAGTCCGATCATGGCACATCTTTGACAGGAAATCTTCAAAATCATGCATAATCTGAGGAAAAAATAGTTTCCTCTCATATTGAGTACTTGCTTTGTCCTCAAAATGGACAAAACTGTTAAAATACTTTATTCAAGACACCACACTTGTGTTCAATTATTTAAAGTCTGCGTTACTTTTGGCCTTATGTGCTAAGACATGTGATAAAATTTTATTCATCATCTATTCCCTTCCCTTCCCTTCCCTTCCCTTTCCTTCCCTTCCCGTTTCTTCCCTCTTTCCTTCCTTCCTTCCTTCCTTCCTCCCTCCCTCCCTTCTTCCCTGTTTCCCTCCCTCCCTTCTTGTTATTTTGATGTCTTAATAATTTGTTCTCAGCATTAACAATGTATTTCTTTACAAATTATTCTCTTTTGAAAATACACGTATATCAGGAAGATTACCGCCAGTTCAGATTTCTTTTCCACTTGCTCTTCTCTGTCTACAAGGATATAATAGCTGGAATCTTTGGCACGGGCTCTGCCCTTCGACTGCACATAGGAGCGGAAACTCTTTGGGAAATCAAAACGACAAACAACATTACATTTGGGAATATCCAATCCCTCCTCCACAACGCAAGTTGCAATCAACAGGTTGAATTTATGTCTTCTGAATTGGCGTAGGACTTCTTCTTGCGTCTTGAAGTCCATTTCTGCTTCATTGGAGTAATTAACCTTTCCGCCAGTGCCGTGACCAGTGACAAACTTGCTTTTGATAAAGGTAAGCTCAGGATCATGTTCAGCGAAAATGTTAATCTGCTCACTGAGGACCAAAGCTGTGTATCTTCTTTCCACAAATACAATGCCACAGAGCTTATGTGCTTGGTCAGTTTCTGTACGTCAATGATAAAATTACGATTGAAAAAGTGATATAGAGGATATGAACACTCAAATGTTAAAAAAACTTATCAAACAAATATAAATATCACTACTTAAAGGGCATATACCACATCTGGTCTCACAGGAAACCAATTAACAGCTTTAAATTTCATAACTAATTTTCTCTGCTTCCCGTATGATTTAGTTTAAAAAGATAATGAAAACAGAATTAAATAAACACTTGAGTAAAGATAAACAGGCATATGTAAATAAATACTTAATTCATAAAAAAAATAAAATTGAAAAAAATACAAAATATTAATACTAAAGTGTAATTAAAAATTTAAATAAAAAAATTGCCAACTGGAGTTCATTCTCACCATATTTTGAATTCCTGTCTCCTTTTAAAACACTTAATAACTTTTGCAACTTGGGTGTGATGAAACACTGTCCATTGCTGTCAGGGTCAGTACTGTCGGTGCAGGGTGATGTAAAATTGTGATATACGCTTTGCAGCTCTCTCAGCTTAGTTGCACTAAACTCACAAAACAGCTGTCCCTTTTCGCTGACTTGAAACATACATGCCCTGTCTAAAACAAATAAACAAAAATAATCAGACTTTTTTTATGTACACACACAAGTGGTCACCTTTTGTATACGCAGTTCCCGGATTTATTTCTGGTTAAGGTGTAAGAGTTAGCTAGAGTTTAACTAGTGTGAGACAAACGATAAGAGAAATTTTTTGATACTTTTATATATATGTTTTCTTGTCCATTATACAATGTTACTTTATGCATTTGCTCATTTGTAGGATCAGTCAGAGAACAATAATTATCACTCACACAGAGTGCAAAACTCAAGGTGAACACTGTCACGTGACCTTTAGCTTTTTCACACGTCTTATGTTGCGCATGAGCAGGAGTTAAGTTTTGAAGGACCTCGTTGGTTAGACCAGAACTGAAGATGTACACAGGACTTACTGTTCAATTGAATACTAATGTCCTGTTGAACTGAACTTTCCTGTGGAATGTTGATGTGACAGACATGATCATAACCCTCTTTGGAGAGCTCTGGACAACTGTGCAGGAGGTTGCAGGTTCAAACCCCAGCTAGACCAAAACTCAGTGTTTTTAAATGACTAAGGGGAAAGTGCTGCCTTTGTATTGAAATCTGCAAATGGCTAGACTTTCTAGTCTTCTCAGATAAGGAGGATAAAGCACAGTTATTTATTTGCCATCTTCATAATATAATTACAACATGTTTCACCAAAGTTAGTGGCAAGGAGACCTCAAGAAACCACCACATGTAGGCTTATTAGGAGTTCCCATCTCACAACACTTATTCCCAACAATCTGTGAGATGTTAAAGAATCCACACACTGTTGGAAAGAGGAGGGGAAATAATCCCCAGTTTGATAGTCTATCTCTGTCTCTGATTTTGTTTGTCTTTTGCATTTATGGGTGGGTTGGGTGGGTGGCTCACACAGAGATCAAATATGGACTGCTAGCAGTTGCCAGTGGCGCCTTCACACACTGAAGTCCGATCTTATCCCACATAAGAACTGTAAACAACCATGAGACTATATGTGATACGTATGGTATAGAAATACATAACCATTACAATTTGGTACTAAATATATTACAAAATTAAAAGTTTAAATGCTAGATTTCATACATGCATCATACCTAGATCCTTGATTAAGTATCCAGCTACTCTATTGCATGCCCAAGGACCAAGCTCTCCTAATGTCTCCTGGCATTCCCTCAGAGCAAACTTTGCATATGAGAGTGCATTCCACAAAGGTCCTGCACGTGACACCCTGGAGTCCTGAAGGAAGTCCAGTCCTGGGGCTAAAACATCTTGAAGTTTTTGAATTAAGATGCGTGAATCATCCATCATGTCATCATTTGAATATGTCAAAACTTCTTCTCTTGGCTTGGCAGCAAACCTCTCAACCTCTTCATCTTGGCTGGTCTCACATGTTGACCTTAAGGTACATTCCAACTCTCGTATTTCAGATTCTAGTAAATTCCCCAAATCTTTTACTTTTTTGTTCACCACAGAAGCTGTTAACCCCATGATCTTGGGATGATCAGCTGTTTTGCCATCAAATACCTGCATTATCTGCCTGTATGGATGCTTTTTTTTAGCATGGTGGCATTCATCAAAAATAAGCAGATTCACTTGTGAAAGTTGAATGTAACTATGATTCAGAAGATCAAGAAATATCTGTGCAGTCATGACCAAAACGTTGTTTTCATTGAACTCTTTTTCCCATTCACTTTCGTTCCAGAAGTCCACTCCCATCTCTCCAACATAATGCTTCACCTTCAAATCCGTGTGTTTGTCAATGACTTTGGCTTGTTGGCTGGTTAAAGAGACTGTGAAGAAAACAATAACAGCTTATAAAACTCCTACCTCCAAAAATATTAAAAAGGACGTAGAGCAATCATTAATTATTGAAACATAGGAACTTATCCTCAGAACGGAGATGCATGGAACCGGTGTACGTGGCTACAAGCTCAGTATCGGATATGCCTGTAAACCCAAAATATGTTCATCTGCTGCCGCCGAGAACGCCTAACCCACATCCCTTACACGTACCCCTTCCCTGGCCGTATTACAGTGCTAATTGAGGACCCTTCTGTAACCCACTTTAAGTGACGTTGGCAAAATAAATCCTAATTTTCAAAAAAAAAAAAAAAAAAATACAGAAAGATTCTCAAACCTGTATTTACAAGAAAGAAGGTTCTTTTCCCGCCATTTTTGTACGTCGCTCTGACTTGGTGCGCCATTTCCTTTATCAGCATGACACTGATGAATGTCTTCCCAGTGCCTGTTCCCAGGCAAACAATTGTGTTTCTTTCCTTAGCTCGTTCTAGGAGTTCTACTTGATACGGGCGCGGGGCCATGCTCACTTGCGGTTCGACTTCTGCTTCGCTTTCGGAAGATTCTGAACTTTCTTCGGTTTCTCCCTCTTTCATGGTGGTTACTTGTTCTAATTTCTATGGAGGGATGGAGTAGGCTTTCGCGTTCCCAGCTCAAAGGTCGGGACGAAGTTCAGATCAACAAGGAAACCACGATAATCAGGCTTCGAGGTGTTTTTGCATATCGTGGACGCAAGGGTCGGTGTCAAATCCTTTAAGCAACCACAGCTGTCGGAAAGTTTTTCTTTCTCATCTCCCAAATCAGCAAAAAGTATTTTCTTTTGTTTTGAAGGAGCGAGATGACATACCACGTCCAGAAAAAAAGCGCTTCGCTAAGCTAAAATGTCAAGAAAAATATGACGTAACTGTTTCCGAGAATTTATAAGTCGATTGTCTTGTACTTCCGAGAAACCCTATGGATGAATAACTCCAATTGTAAAACATAGGCACGCAAGGCGTGCAAGAGTTATTTTTCTCTGTGAAGTTTTGGAGATAGAAACATTCATGGTACAGTAATGATTTGGTTAATTTGACAAGTTTTTTTGGTTACGATGTTACATCGGTCATGGTAAGATAGCTAAATAGTAAGCCATAAAATGTTTGACTGAACAAACTACAGTAATCTGACACGTTTCCAGATTAATGTAGATACCATCTTATTTTCTAACAGGCAATTTGATTCGCTCTTTGATACAACCCGCACTGTGATTGGTGTGACACGCGCACATGCATAACTCCCTAGCTCACCGATCACATAACCCTTCCAAACCCCAAGAGAAATTTTTGCTCAAAAATACTCAAGTTAATTTAGAAACTTTTTCGCATTTTATACAAGTCGTAAGTTTACCTTTTTACACAGCACAACACAACACAACACAACACAACTTCACCGAAACTAGAAAGAAAGAGAAAAAAAACCTCTGACACGCTGAAAGTCTGATTTAATTAAATGCACTTTAACTTGGTGCCACGCAGTCTTCAAAGAACATTTGAACAGTTTTCATACTTTTTACCTTTAAAAATATCGGACTGAAATGAATGTCGTCAAATAAAACTATTAAACTGCTACTGCAGAGACGTAAAAACCGTCCAGAAACGAAACCTTCTTTTTTGTTTAATATCCTGGAAACAATAGCCGATAACTTGTCAGCTCTAATTGAATTTACTCCCATATAAAAAACAAAAGTGTTAAGTTACCATTTGTTACTAAAGATAGCAAACATCTCGTGGGAAAGAGTGGTGACGATTCGTCAGCTCTAATTGAATTTACTCCCTTGTGAAAAACAAGAGTGTCAAATTATACTTTGTAACTAAAAAACAAAAATGTCTCGTTATATTTGCATGCAACAAGAACAAAGCAATTGCTACCCGCACTTAATATTGTAAACGTGAGAACTGTTTCAAATCTAAAGTCTCGTCCCCTCTAAAACATGTCCTAAGAACTAGACGCGACGATTCGTGACCTCTAATTGAATTTATTCCTTGTGAAAAACAAAAGTATCAAATTACCTTTGTAACTAAAAATAAAAATATCTCGTTGCATTTGCATACTACTAACTCACGAACTGTTCCAAACCTCAAGGCTCATCTCGTTCATTTAACTAAAATCCTCGGCCTAACCAACAGAAAATGTCGAAGTAAACCCAGTATATGAATACTTCCTCCTCTTTTATGGAAGAATAAATATGGCCGTTCTGAACTCTATCGGGATCAAATCTTCACGCATACCATTTACCTTTACAACAAGAAATTTGATTGGCTGTTTATAGTAGATCCAATCTGATTGGTGTGACATACATACATCTCTCACTCACTCACTCACTCACTCACTCACTCACTCACTCACTCACTCACTCACTCACTCACTCACTCACCCATTGACCCGTCCATAACATACCCGACGCGCCGACTAAGAGGTATTTTTTTTTTACAAAAAAATAACTCAAAAAATGTTGATTTCCGGCCACGTGGCTATACGCATAAACTTGTGTCTAGATCTCCCACGGTCGCTAAATCAAAGTGACAAAATTGGGGTGGAGGAAAATCAACCATATATGGCCGCCTTCCACTCAGAAGAAGAATAGAAGAGGGGGGGGGGGCAAGGGGGGGGGGTCTTGTCACGAAGTCACGATAGTAAATTTTCGATTTCACGAATCACGAAACAAAAAAATTCACTTTTCACGATTCTCGAACATGTGCACGAAACTGTAATCAACATTTGTACAAAAAAGTGCATTCTTCAACTTTACCAATAATTTACAGCTGTTGGAAAGGTGATATTTGAAATCTTAATTTGTTGGTTTTGCGAATCTCTTATGCCAATTCTGACACGATCCTTGGATCCAGCAAATTTGGAAGTGTCTGATTCTGGCTCAGCATGGTAAAATATAACTGATTCAACAACTGCGAGGACTTTGTCGGATTCAGCAGCCATGATCTTTACCAGTCTGAGTTACACCGAGTCCGCACATGTCGTTCATCAATGGCTCATCAGTCAAAACTCCTATTGAGACGGGTTCATTGGCTAATACGGTGATCAGGAAATCAACGGGTTTATTTAAACCTGTCAACATGTTTCGTTTGTCGCTGCTCTCAGTCGGCTTGACTCAATCGTTAAATTCACTAAGGTCACGGAAAAATCTGATCACAATGCAGTGAAACTCAGCTACGAACTCAACTTTAGACATTCACGATTTATTTCTTATCTATTCACGATTCACAGCCAAGGACTTTTGCATTTCACGCCTCACGGAATACACTTCAATCACGATTCACGGAACAGTTTTTTTTTTATCAAATCACGATTCACAAAGCACAAAAAAACCGGATCACGGCGTCACGAAAATACCCTTGCCCCCCCTCATAGAAGAATAGCCAAGTTATGAAAGAAAAGGAATTAAGACACACAAAGGAGGCGTAAATTGTTTAATGTCGCTCTGTAATTGAGATTGGTTGGTTTAAACTGTAACTTTGGATGTGATTGGTTGATTTAAACTACAACTTTGAATGTGATTGGCTTAGTGAGCTGTCCGATAACAAACTGTCCAATAACAAACTGTCCGACGGCAACTTAGCAAGTGAATTAGTAGAAAATAGGAGCTTTATTTAAACCGATCACAATCGAGGAAATTGTAATTTTTATGATTATAATAATAATAATAATAATAATAATAATAATAATAATAATGATAAACTCACAAAGTACAAAGATCTTGAGATTGAAATCGAGAAAACGTGGGGAATGAAAACAACAACTGTCCCAGTGATCATTGGAGCTTTCGGGCTTGTCAAGAAGGGAACAGAAAACTACATCGCCAAGATCCCAGGCAATATTAGAATAACAGAGCTACAGAAGACCGTCCTCCTTGGAACTGCTCACATACTTAGGAGGACTCTATCCATCAAGTAATCCAGCAGACTTATGACTGCCCTGGGCTCACGGATTGAGCTCGGCACCATACGTTAAAAGCGGCAAGACTTTAAGGACTAGAACACCCTTATCAGTAATTGCTCATGGTGCTTTACAACAAAAGGTAAATATCAGTTTAAATAAATAAAAATTAAAAGAACTATCTAACAAGCTAAAATTTAAAAATGATATTCACACTTTAAAAGCAATTTTGAAAACGGTAATTTTTCAAATGTTTCTTAAAAACGTTGCAAGAGCCGCTCAGTCTCAACTCCAAGAGGAGCGTGTTCCAAAGTTTAGGGACCACCATGGCAAAAGCGCGGCCCCCATATATTTTCAAGAGAGCTGTCGGGGTGGCCAAGAGTGGCTTCGATGATGATCTCAAAGTACGAGACTGTGTTTTGTAGCGGAGCAGATCTGTAATGTACTCAGGGGCTGCGCCATTAAGGGGGGATTTGAAAACTAATAGAGAAATTTTATCTTTTCTTTCCAAAGCCTTTAAAATTGAAGCCATAAGTTCCGTGCTGAATTTATGAGGATCCGCAATGTGGGATAGAAGGTCAGGGTCGATGGTGGTTACTTCGTTCAAACAACAGAGACCAAACAAACTTCAGTCCTTCACCTGCCAGAAAAAAAGGCTCCCTTCCCTGTCAGTAGTTGTAAGTTACTGTTACAATACCCAATGAACAGGAGGGTCTGAAACTGAAAGGTCGTTGGTTGCAGTCTCGTTCGATACAGAGATTTGGATTTCTTTTTGCAAGTGCTCAAATTACGTTCCATATAAAAATGCAATCGCCCTAATGTTTATGAACGTCATCATCATCATCATCATCATCATCATCATCATCAACATAATCGCCATCATCATCGCCACCACCACCACCATCACCATCACCATCACCATCATATGTTGTCGCTTCGCTCAAAACTGAGAGCCGCAATCTGAGAAGATGGCTCCTACTAAAGCTTTAACTGGGTCTGTAGCAAGCCATGGTTCTAAGGCACTAGGAAATTTATTTTTCACACCTCACCCCGTCTTCAGAATGTTATCCTTTCTTTGTACTCCATCATGCCCTTTTTTCCAATTACTGCTTGCTCAGTCCCTGTTTTAATTCTCCACTTCATAGCTACTACCGCTACGATTTTCAAGCTTTACAGCTGGAAAAAGTTTCAAAAAGTAGAAATTATAAGAAATTACCGACGACTGTCATTGCCATTATCACTATTCTTATTTTTGCTGTTGTTGTTTTGATTGTTGTTGTTTTCCTGTCTAGTGGAACTAAAGAACAGAACAAAAGCTTTACGAACGACTCCAACATAAAACAAACTAACGGGAAAGGTCCTTCAGCTTGGAGTTAGCTGGAAATATATATTTATCTTTTTTCTTTCCCGTGAGGATCGAGAAGACAAATGCTCTCGCAAAGTATGGATAAATGATGGCTGACACTTTGTCTTTCAAAGTCATACCCCTACCAATAGGAGAAAATGTTGGAAGAGAATTGGGAAACTGGGTACTAGTAATCTGTCCTGTCCAAGACAGAGATTGTTAGTTCTAATGCAGTCTTGTCCATGGACTCAACGCTTCAGACTGAAAATGGCTTAAGATGGACCAATATTTCTGTATTTGTTGCTACGGAAAACTGTTCGGAAAAGGAGAGGTGAGGAAATCAAGAATTTTGAAAACCATTTTGACCGTATTCGAACCATTGGCGTACGGGCACCGTCGGACTTGGGGGAGAGGCGGTGACCTGTATTTATAGGAGAAGCAAATGCTGGTTAGTCATTCATTCATTCATTCATTCATTCATTCATTCATTCATTCATTCATTCATTCATTCATTCATTCATTCATTCATTCATTTATTCAATCTTTATTTTAACACGGTTTAAAAATTCGTCAGCTTAAAAACCTAATATATACTTAGAGTCAAACCTCTATTAAGCGGCTCTCTACTGAGCGGTCACCCTCTATTAAACGGACACTTATTAAATTCCCAAAAAGTAGTCCCCTTATTTACTGTAAATTTGACCTTTATTGAGCGGTCACCTCTATAGAGTGGACGCGGTCACCATTTAGAATTCTGAATTGGCTAATTTTACTGTATTTCACCTCTATTAAGCTGTCACGTGGTCAATTACAATGCGATATTTAAGGATATTTTGACACGATGACACACGAACCATGTCCAGTTTCTTTCAACAGCTCATCACACACAACATGATATACTGTTGTTGTGTACCGAGACATTATACTGTATACATGCTACAGTTCCATTTTAACCATATTTTATACTACATTTTGGGAAACCCCTATTAAGCGTTCAATCTCTATTAAGCGGTCAGTTGGCTCATTCCCGAGGGTGATCGCTTAACAGACGTTTGACTGTACTTCCTAATGTTTAAAATAATGGGAATAATTGAATAAAAAGCAACCTTTCACGAATGCCATGCCTTAGACGTCTGCTTTCAGCAGGCGTTTAAATTACCTCAGGGACTTTGCTTGCCTTAAGTCGGAAGAAAGACTGTTCCAAAGAATGGCGCCACAGTAGCTAAAGCCATTTTTATAATAGTTTGTTCGCGGCATTTGGAACATTTAGTTTATTCTCAGAGTCAATAAGATTATATGCAGTTTCTCGCCTCTCTAATTTGGAACTTAGATATTCTTTAGCCAACCCGTGCAGAGACTTGTATATCGTAGCTCTTTGAATTTGCTGCTGGCATGCTAGATTTTTCCACCCGAGAAGTTTAAACAGGCGACCAGCATCTACGTCATAGTTTGAGTAGGTCAAAACACGGGCTGCTCTATTTTGTAGCTTTTTTAACTTATGTCGTAAAGCTATCCCACAGTTTCCCCAAACAATGTTGCAATAGTCAAAGTGTGGCTGTATCAGAGCTTGATATATTAGATATAAGGTCGCTGGAGGGACAAGGTGCCTTATTCGTTTTATGGCCCCAATGCCAGAAGCGACTTTCTTTGTTACTTTTTCGATGTGGCCGCTCCAATCAAGTTTGCCATCGCTGGTCACTCCAAGTGATTTTGCGGTAGTGACCTGGCTAACTTGAAAGTCATTAATTGCAAGTGTCGGGGATTATGTGAGAGTACTTAGCCTCTGCCTAGATCCAAGAATCATGAATTCGGTCTTAGTCATATTTAGAATGAGTTTGTTTGCTTTCAGCCAATTATGAACATTGTCTAAGTCGTGATTTAGATGTAACTGAATATTGTCTGCATTATCACCTGCACATGTAAGATGGGTGTCATCAGCGTACATCCTCGGTTCACAATTTGATAGACAGTTTGGAAGATCGTTGATATATAGTAGAAATAGTAGTGGCCCTAAAATCGACCGCTGGAAGACGCCACAACTTAGTGAACAACTGCTAGAAAGCGACCGTTGATGGAGCACATCTCAGTACGATTCTCTAAATATGACTGAAACCATGCATTTGTGCGCGTTACCATATATGCCGTAGTCTCTTAATTTCGACAAGAGGATCTCGTGGTACGGGAACATTTGCAGCACAGGTGGTTGAATGCATTTTTTTCTTCACAAATGCAATTTTCAGTGAGCTTGGAGCTGAGGACATTGTCAGCCGCTATGACGAACTGTTCCATGAGTGGAAGTTGTTGAAGGATGCCGAACAAGGCTTTAAGGGAGTCATGGGCTTGGACCACGACCGTCCACTTGTGAAATGCTTGGATTCTATTCCACCTGGCAACCAATGCCTTTGTTTGTTCTTTCATACAAATTCGGGTGGGCTAACCTTAGGTGCGGGTAAATTCTTTGTGTACCTTTCGTCAGATTTTTGTTTTACTTTTTGTTATCAAATGTGTGCTTTGTTACAACATTCATGAGGGCTAATTCAATTCTAACAAGATTACGAGTTTTTGAGCTTTGCTTTAATATCGTAATGTTTGTTACTACATAACTTTCAAACAATCTTTTGTGAAGTTGTATGATTTTCATACCATAGGTTGAGGGAATTATGCAGAGATTGTTAACCTCTTAAAATTTGTAATTTGGTTTGTTCTGTTTAGAAATGAGGATTGGCTTTAGTCATGGTAGAATTGATGGTGAGTATGAGTTGCACCTTCATGTCGATCCTCTAGTGTCAGTGGATGCTCTTAAAGAACAAGTGGCAGATGCTTTGAAAACGGCCATCTTTATCTTCAGGGTGATATCAGACAGAATAAATTTTGTAAAAATGGAAGGAGCATCTATACGGAGGGATCTTATTATCTGCAGAAATTGATTTATCATTTCAAAGATGAAAAGGAAACCACTGTGAATATCACGGGTGTACGTCATAGCGTGTAACTATTGAATGTTCAGCAAGTGGAGCAGGCTTTTTTCATTGTCAAGGACATAATTGTTTTTACCCTAGCAAGCAGTAATGCGCTGATAGAGTACATTGCACAACAGGGGGATAAGGTTGACATGCAGGTATCAAAAGTTGATCCGGATAGTTCAAAAGTGATTTTTTACCAAAGAAATTACAAAATTCTTGGAAGCAGAGGTCTCAAAGCTAAGTATGACTTTGTTCTCTCTAAGGGCCGATTTACACGGTACGACTTTGTCGCATGCGACAAGCTTACGACAGGCCTACCACATGAACTGTTTCGTGTAAATCAAACCTACAACTCGCTTGCGACTGTTGTGTACGTCAAAAAAAAAAAAATGTCGTAGGATTTTAAAAAATGTTTTAAAACGCTGCGACAATCGTAGCCGAAGTCGATTGAAAATGAAGCATTTTGTGCTAAATTTCTACTGAGTACGGGACGAGGTGAAGTTTTGTTGCGTCAAAATGGCGGACGAACTTGTTGTCTGATTCATATGAAGACGTTTCTCGAAAAGTACTGAACGGATTAATGCGAAAAACTTCTCTTTAGAAAGTTTTTTCAAAGCGCGGGACAGCTAAAATATTTTTTTACTGTTTGTTCGAACTTTCGCTCCGAAAAGCCAGGTGCAAACTTTTGCATATTTAGTTTTGTAAGTGAAAATGTCGAGCGCGAGTAAATGGTCCTAAGTCATGTCGTAGGCCTGTCGCAAGTTTGTCATATGTGACAAAGTCCTACCCTGTGATACACACTTCTTGTTTCTTTTGTTTTGGTAATAAGTGTGTACAGGTAACTTTTTTCCTCTTATCAGCAAACAAGGTGGCTGGTCCATCACAAATTTGCTGTAGTTTAAGGGTGTAAGAAAGTGTCAAAGTACAACACAGTAAATTTTTGTGTTTTTGTTGCAATACATTGTTAACTCTTCCTTTCCATTTTTCTAAAATTTTGGCTACGTTTTTAAACAGCAAATAAAGTGTACAAGTTAATAGAAGCTTAATAACGTTAGTTTTTCAGCTAGAGTTAGAAACTTTCTGAAGAGGTGACCTTCACATAATAAATATATTTTTGCTTTCTAACGCCAAGGTTTTAAAAATTATACCTAAGGCGGCTTAGGTCTAAAACTCTACAATTTAAAAGAGGCCCATGACAAGAAAAATTGGGGAGGCGCGGTGGCCTCATGGTCAGTGCGCTCGAATCGGGATCGAAAGGTCCAGGGTGATATTGTTTTGTGTTCTGGGCAAGATCCCACAGTCCTTTCTCCACCCAGGTGTACAAATGGGTACCGGCGAATTTAATGCTGGGGTAACCCTGCAATGGACTAGCATCCCATCCAGGGGGGAGTAGAAATACTGCTGTGGTCGCTTCATGCTACAGAAACAGGGATAAGCACCAGTCTGATGGGCCACTTGGCTCGTATGCAGACTTCACCTTTACCATGCCCAAGACTATTGTGGTGGATCGCCATTGAAAGTTTTCAAAACATGAATTTTGATACACAGAAAACATTGGTCGGATGCATTGGTCGCTTCAGATACTAGCCCGGCAAATCGGGCTGCTCATCTCGTCCCTATTTTCTTCGTCATAGTTTCTATATGTTCATATGAGAAGAGAGTAATAGAGATCTCGGTTTTTGCGACCTCGATCTGGAACATTTTCAGCCCGGAACTGAAGAGGCCTTCACTCTCTCACTGAAGAAGGCGCCCCTTCCTCATGGTATCACTTTGTCTTATCTCACGTTGGTCTTCATAGAATTAGTAGTCTTTTGTCTGCCGCAGTTAAGTTACACAAGTTGGCCAAGCTAAGACAGACATAGAAGATAGAATTTTATGTGGCGCCTCCTTGGTTTTCTGTTTTGCATTTCGCGGTAACTGGGCTGAAAATTTCCATGCGTTTAGATTACAAGCTTCGTCACTTTACGGGCCAGCCCGGCCGGTTTCCCGAGCTCATATGAACGGGCCAAGTCGTTCTCAAGGTTACCTTATTAGAAGTAACATACGACTCATATTAATTGGTTCAAGTCAAGCCGTACGCACATTCAAGTGTTCGCATCATGGGCAGATGGACCTAAGCAGTAGTTACAGTGAAAAGGTCCGGACGGCTGGCCTTCAAAGAATGCATAGACCGTTTTCACTATAACGTCACATGCGCAAAGGTTTCTTGTAGTAGAAGTAAAGAGTTTGCAAAGACTTCCGGTCGCTGTAGTAGAGATCGCAGCAGATTTTTATTAAGGGTGCGTTCCTTTCGGGTGATCTGGATCAGGATCAGTGATCCAAGATCTGTCTGGATCATGGCGCATCAAAAGAACCGGTAAATCCATGGTCAGGTTGGAGTCATCGGTTCCTTTGATGCACCATGATCCAGACAGATTTTGGATCACTGATCCTGATCCAGATTATTCCATAAGGAACGCACCCTAAAGCTACCAGAAGTGTATACGAACTTCTCTACAATTACTGTCTATTCTGGAGTGTAGTGTAGCTAGGTATTCACGTTAGTTTGATAAGCGTCTTAGTTGAAGATTTAATTTAATATCGCGTTGATGGACGTGTTAGAGCTTTTAGTGAGCATGAAGTAACATTTTACAGTTATTTCGAAATTAGCACTTCGTTTTAGGAGCTACAAAAACCGTTGATAATTATGGAGGTTTGCTAGTGCAAGGGCTCAGAATATCTCCGTTCGTGTTTAATGTAAATACGAGATTTTTTTTTACACTTGGCAATCAGAAATGAAATGCCTGAACTTCATTTAGGTAATCGGTCCTACATCCCTCTAGGTCCTCGCTGTCAGTAGCGGACCAAGTATTACCCCTTCTATTTATGGCCCAAGCATAATGTGCGCGGGCGATCAATCGAAGGACAGGCGTACTGTGACGTCATCATTGAACAAGGAGACGGCAAACCGTGTATAAGATAAATAAACCAAATGCATCTTTAATTTCACAATAAAATACAAAGCATGAAACGATTTTAAAATTATTGCTTAAGTAACATATATACTTTACATATTAAGGGCCGATTAATTAAAATGAGTCTAGGTGGAAAAAAACAAAACAAAACAAAACAAAACAAAAGCAAGTTAGACCGGTTCCTGAGTACGTTTATTAAACGTCATTTAACCGTTAACGTCTATTGGGATCAAAGGGAACTTAACTTTTGTCCTTATGCCCCTCCACAATCTCAGAGCTGTTTGATGGTGATACTTGAACCCCCATTTCGTATTCCGTTAAATATACCGTTGAGTCCAGTTTATGAAAAAATTCCACACAGTTCTGTACAACGTTGTGAAAGGAACCTTTTCTTTAAGAGAAAACAATAGCCCGAGAAAAGTGTTCTCCTGGTCGAAGAACATGCATCAGTGATGTCAAAACAACAATAAAGGCATTTATAGAACGACATTTAAAACGCGTTCTTCGCGAATTCGGTCTCTTTCGCGCTCAGTTGACGAAATTTAAATTCCGCATAGCCCGGTCTAACCACGGTTTAAACTTAACCAGGTTTAATTTTAGCTTTGTTCAAATAAACGGCCCGTATTTATAAGCCATGTTTAGTCGTTTTGCATATCACGCTCTTCGTCTTTATCCAAGCCGTGAATTTCTTCTGCATCTCGGCACGGCGGCACTCCAATTTCCGTTATTGCATATTATTTTACTTGCGCCGACCAACCGGAAATTCTTGTCGCAATAGAATCGAACGGTTCTGTTATGTCTGAAGTCACTTGCACTTCGTCGGCCATTTTTGGGCGCTCCTGGGTTCGTGCAGGGAGCTAGAAATTAAAACGCAGCGAATTAACAAGGTTGTTGGATAACTCGTGGTCGGTTACCGCTAAAGAGTATTGGGCGCTTCAACGGCATTTGCTGTTAGTGCTATCGGACTAACCCAATAAAATACAAGCTCGAAGCTTTCCAGCTAAATACCTAAATTGTAGACATATTTGGGTTTAAAGGCCCTGAGAACTCATAAGACCTCCCTGGTTTGACTTAAACTAAACCCAGACACACGAACGGGGCGAAGACAAATATATGATGAGCTTATGGACATGATGAAAAAGGTATTCCTTATACGATAACTAACCATAACTTAAACTTTCGTGGAGGTCAGCAAGGCAGCCGAAACATAACTATCGTGAGAAAAATTTTTCAAAGCTAGAGAAGCCGACAAAACGAACAACAAAAGTAAGTACAAAGAAGGATATGTGTGGGCCTAACTTGACTATTTCACAGCCATGAGTGATTATTATAGTAACACAAGACAAACTAAAATCAACAGTTAAGTAATGGACAAATGAGCTTCTCAATAAAGGTATCTATCAATAAAATAGCTAGCATACGGAGCCTACAGCTGTTAGGCTACCTCATCATCTCCCACGTCACTTAATGTTTTGCATCGTAAAAACAAACAAACAAACAAACAAACAAACAAACAAACAGAATGTCAAATAATCTTCCCATAATCTTATGACCTCCAGCGGTGCAGCTTTGAATTACATTATACTAAAAACGACTAGTTCTAATATTGCTAACAACTTCACCGCAACATTGCAAATGGAAAAATGTTATGACTACAATCAAGTTATCTGTCACTGACCTAGGCATCTAGGTTTAGGTTTTGTCCAGTTTCCATCTCTTGAGCAATAGATTCTAGGTGCGCCGTCCATTCTGTACTTTCTGTCACATTTGTATACCACATGGCCGGAGTAGTAGAAACCGCGATGAACCGTTCTGATGCCATTTTTCGGAGTTCCTGGATCACCGCAATTGATCACTACAAAACAAATCAAGGCCGAGACGGCCATTAGAACGGTTTTCAGTTGACTGTCGTAAAACCCAAACCAAACTTATCACTCTAGGAGTCACAAAGACAAAGAAATCAACGAACCAATCAAAACACAAAGAAATTACATGTAGCTGACGGAAAGAGCGGGAAAACGAGTGGGAGCGAGTAACAATGGGTTTTACTTTTGATTGGAGGAATTAGTGGCGCCAACTATACTGACTTCAGCACGGAAACAAATGTTTTGGAAACCTAAGTGAAGGTTCTTTGCGGTGTGAAAAGTAAGAAAAGCAATAAATTTGCCAACTTTAAAACATACATTGACAAATTGGCTGTGTGCCACTCCACTGTCCACTTCGAAGACATTTTCGTGTTGAGTCTCCCGCCAATTTAAATTGTAGTCCAATGCATCGGAACTTTACTTCGCCGTTAAGGAACGTTGAGGTCTCTATGATCTTCTCGCCATTAATAGGAGCAGCGATTGGACCGCAGTTTACCGCTAAATAAGACAAAATAGAAATAACGATTTGTGAATGAACAAATATACGAGCGGTGTGGTCCGTCTGCGTTAAGATTTCGGTACCGCTGCGATACAACTGCGGTAAAACCACGATAAAATTGCGGAAATACTGCGAAACGGTTGGAACAGCGGCAATTTGTATGTGACAACTATCGTTTGGCTCCTTGTGTAAGGTCCCAATGCTTTAAACTGAGAAATTTGGCTATTTGAAAATTATTTATCCATTGCCTGTCTATTTCTCTGTCAAACCGAAATCAGAAGAACGCCATCCGATTTTGTTGTCTGGTGGTCTGAATACTAATGTCTTATGCGTCCCATAAGGCTATAAGGACTGATTCTGTTCTTGATGATGATGATGACGACGACGACGATGATGATGATGGTGATGATGATGAGTCTGATGATTGCTACGTAAAAAAAAAAAAAAAAAAAAAAAAAAAAAAAAAAAAAATCGATTTTCACAAACGTTTAAATTTGCCGTCATTTTGGCCCACCATCTGACTAGATCTTCTTTCACTTCTTCTCCGCAACCTTTGTTAACTTGATTTATTAAAATGAGTGAACCAAACCTACTTGTACACTGAGGTGATGTTCCACTCCACGTTTGGTTGGCTTGACAAACCCTTTGCTTGGATCCAACCAAAGTATAACCTTTATCACATGTATACTCCACTGTGCTTCCGTAAGTAAACACATAGCTGTTTATATTGCCGTTTACAGGAGTTCCCGGATGGCCACAGTTTCTTGCTGCAACGTAGTGATAAAAAACAGGGGAATGTTGTCTTAGACTGTCCTATCAAAACGTTGTGGCCATGTAACAGAATTTAACGATCTCAGAGTTAACGCCATCATGATATCACACCGTATTCCTATACAATAATTTGACTTATCCCCTAAAGAAAGAAATTAAGAGCGAAAAATGGTACGAAAACAAGAATAACTAATAAGTCTGCAGTTACTACATGTATCTTTTACGAGAAGCAAACAGTTAACTTGAACACAATTTTCATCTTTTGTTAGAAAGCTGTTCTGTCCAGGAGAACAGCTAAGCTGAACTGTCGAACACCATTGTTGTCAGCTAATTGGCATTAGGAACCCATTCTAGCACAGTCTAAATCATTTGCATATTTATTAACGCAATTAATTCCGGGAAGGACACTGCACGTTCTAACGTACAACACATTTTCGTTTCTTTTTTCTGGGGAATATCTTCTTGTCTTGTTTCTGTCATGTGACACGTTTATGCCAAACGCACTCACAAATACTGGAGAGGTTATCGATATCATTGGTCACAAACTATAGCTATATATGTCATATATAAAAGGTCTACAAAAGTAAATGGCAAGCATGGTTTATGACATGAATAACATTTGGTATTATGAACACTTTGTTGTTGTTGTTGTTGTTGTTGTTGTTGTTGCTGTTGCTGTCGTTGTCGCCGTGTTATATAAATATTAAAATAAACACTCTTACACCGTAATAGAGGCTACAAATACTAACCTATACAAGTGAGCAGAGATTTAGCAGGCAACCATTGCCCTTTACTGCAACGTTGAATGGAGAACCCAGTTTGAGAATATCCTGTGTTACACTGATAATACACTCTTTCACCGTTAGAAAACCATTCTCTCAGGGCTTGCGAGGCCAACCTGAGATGTGCGTTCGGGGGAGGAGATGGCTTCTTGCATGATTTGGTGTTCGAAGGTGCTGAAATGCATAGAGAGGAAAAAGACTTCGATGTCAAGGATCCAGTATTTAAAGCTTAGAGGTATATTGCCCTTTGTCGACAACGTAGTGGTTTATTGTTGAGGAAAAATTAGGTAAAGGTAAAGGTAAAGTCTACATGCGAGCCAAGTGGCCCATCAGGCCGGAGCTTATCCCGGTTTCTGTAGCATGAAGCGACTAGGATGGGATGCTAGTCCATCGCAGGGTTACCCCCAGTATTAAGTTCGCCGGTACCCATTTATACACCTGGGTGGAGAGAGGCACTGTGAGAGTGTCTTGCCCAAGAACACAACACAATGTCCCCGGCCAGGGCTCGAACCCGGACCGCTCGATCCGGAGACGAGCGCACTAACCATGAGGCCACCGCGCCTCCCAAGGAAAAATTAAGAAAGGCATTTTTCGAACGGCATTAGCTGCCTAGAGTTGTTTGGGGCTTCTGGTGTATCGCGAGAATGGTGTAGCTTTAAAGCTTATAGTGGCTCGTCCCTTCAAAGTCTGCATCCCATCCACCCCCACCCCGTTTGGCGTAAATTGTTACGTTGCAATGATTTAAATAAATTGAAGTGCGTTACGATCAGGTCCCTACGATCGGGCTAGTACTTGGCGCATTGGTTTCAGAGTGACGTTAGAAAGGAACGTAGTAAGTAACAGAAACGATAAGTAATTCACCTTCACAAAAAGGAATTGGTGAGTCCCATTTCCCATCAACACACTGACTGTTCGCTGAGCCTCGCAGTGTAAAACCTTGCTTGCACCAGAACTGAACAGAGCTATGATGTTGATGATTATCACCGGACACAAAACCATCAACGGGGGCAACTGGTGGAGAACATGGAGCTGAAAAATAACGAAATAACAAGCAAATACATAGTGTTCGTTTTGCGTGATTTACTATTTTCCAAAATGTAGAAAAAATTCTATTCCTTGGTCTCGTTCCAGCCACGAGATCTCCAATTTTATTTTTCAAAAGGAAAATATAATCATATGACGGACATTCGCTCCAGCCATACTTTCTCAAAATGATTCCAGAAAAAGTGGCAGTTTTTTTGCAAAGGAGAGCATGGGTGGACCTCACACAAATGTTACAGTATCGATCCAGTCATATCTAGTGATATCTAGCCCTGTTTGATTATGTTGAACAGTTCTCAAAACAAGACAAGAAAGCGTCTGGAAGTGAAGATGACTGACCACGCCCAGTGTGGTCATGGTTTACAACATTTACACACGTGAAAACATCAGGAAAACGTCAAACTGGCTAGTATCTTATAAAACGTTTACTATAGCTGCGATATATCACACCTCAAGATAAATGCAGCGATCGGACAAAAGTTACTTTTCAAAGTTTATAAATACAGGCTTTTTTGGTGTTAATATACATGTCCGTGGCCAAAATTCCTTCCAAATTCTCTAGCCAAGACTAAATTATAATAGTTAGAGTCAATACATGTATAGATTTTGACCGTTTAAACGATTTTACGTTTTAAAGTTAAGTATACAGATTATCGTTGTTAAGCATCTTACATTGTCTTACCTCTACAGATTGGCGGAGTACCATTCCACCGCCCATCGAGGCAAGTGATTACAGATGAGCCATCTAAGAAATACTGATCGTCACATGTGTATGTGACACTATCTCCCGCAGAAAAATCACTTCCTCTATACGAGCCATGCTCTATGTTGGCAGGAGCCAGGCAAGTGGCTGAAAGTAGAGCGAGGATGTAGAATGAAATAACAAATTGGATCAAAAGATCGATCTTATTTACTATTCTGCTTACCTGGAATTTTCATTCATTTTAATCGCGATGGCCCATTGGGACCTAGCGAGCTGGATTTTTTTTTTTTTCGTTTATTTTAACGTTTGCTTTTTACGTGGCTCAACGGCTTCTCTTCACCACCCGCATTGATTCTAAGGTACAATAATCTTTAAATTAAAAAATGCATGTACTTTATTTTCATCTCTCAGAATTTCTCAGACCCCAACATCTCTGTCAAAAATGGGTCGAATTGTACCTTTAGCCGGGAAAGTTTACTCACAGATGTCTACATCAGCTACCCAAGCCCATATATATGTTCACTGTTCAGGCTAGAATGCAAAACTCTCTAGCAGATGGGAGAAGGATTTATTACAATTCTTTATTAGGTCCAGAGAGTTGATTCCCAAATTTTCTTTAGATTAAGACTCAAGAGTCCTCATGGGCCCGATGAGGATGAGTGAGTGGGAAGACCATTTTAATCCAGTTAATGTTACCTTCACAAATAGGAGTTGGGGAATCCCACCTTCCATCATTGCATTGACTGCTATTTGAACCTCGTAAAATAAAACCCTCGTCACACCAGAACTGGACATTACTTTGGTGTTGGATGTTGTCACCGAACATAAAGCCATTTGCTGGTGTAGTGGGGGGTTGGCAGTGAGCTAAAATAAGTCAAAGAACGACAAAACAATCTGTTACACGGTGGAGACGGTATCGACGTTGACGACTTTCAGCGAGTGACACCAGATAGACGAGGAGTCCACTCGTTAGCTAAACACCCGTTACAAATCGCCCAATTCCGCTTCCCAAACTCGTTAACAATTGATCAATTTGAAACAAAGGTAGTCATAACCGTAACGGTGTTTGGACTAGCATAAATTTTTACAATTTTAATTCTCCGTTTTCTCCTTAGTTTTAGTTTCCATTAAAAAGATATATCAAACACTCGATCAGTATTTTACCACATTTCGAAACACCTAGAAACTCGTCAAAAATACTCCGCTGCGCGTCGTTGTTTTCACTCCCTTCTTTTCGTTAGGAAATATGGTAAGACACGGACTCACGTGTTTAATTTATTACATTACCAACGTGGCAATTTTGTATCGGCAGATCTTTAAAGCTTTCAAATCCTAAAAC
Source organism: Orbicella faveolata (assembly GCF_042242905.1). NCBI lineage: Eukaryota > Metazoa > Cnidaria > Anthozoa > Scleractinia > Merulinidae > Orbicella > Orbicella faveolata. Next base: position 1,619,455 of record NW_028301565.1, read on the forward strand.
TTCTACGTGTTGCTAACTTCTAAAGCAATATCATTGTTGTCATCGTGAGAGAGTCTGTGCTCGCCGTGAGTGAAAACTATTTTTATGCCCACGAATATTGACATTTCAGGGCTTTGATCTTTAACAAGTTACTCCTAAAGCAGTGTAAAAAACTATGCTACAAGAATTCCTATAGTACAGCTGTTAATGGATCATTGATTGTCCTTTCTAGTTACCTCGGCAAACTGGAATTTGGCCAAGCCACTGTCCGTCCACGCATGTCATGAACTCAGATCCTTCCAACACATACAGTGGGTCACAAGAATATGTTACGTTTCTACCATTGCTGAAATCATTACCATCATGCGAGCCGTGAACAAGTCTAGGGGGACTGGGGCAAACATCTAGAGTACGAAAATGCAAATATTCATCTAAATCCAAAGCGGAATATATGAAATTAATGTAATTTATGAGAAAAATGTTCCAAGGTCCATTTTCAATATGTAGCAAACGATCCCATAGCCCATGCGATCACTGCAACAGGAAAGCACCTCTTTAGGGGCCATTTCGCCATCATTGAGTTCAAGCCTTCCTGAAAAGGAAAACTGGCAACCAGATTTATATTTAGCCATGTAATTCTTGAAATTCATAGCGAAAAAAAAACCCAAAAAAACAAAAAAAGAAACAGAAAAACAAAAACACCTTCACACAGCAACTACTTAAATCATTCGGCCTGTTACCTCTACGGCAACTTGGAATGTTGTTATTCCATTTACCACTGTCACAGCGTAATACACGTGGGCCTATTAACTTGTAGCCATGGTTGCAAGTAAACTCGATGATACCCTCGTTATCAAATTTGTCCGCCAATATCACTCCGTTGTCCAGCTTGGAAGGGACCTTGCAAACAGCTGAAACAAGAACACAACCTGAGTTTTAAAAACTAGCACATGACTTTCTTTTTCTCTAAAAGAGTTTAAAGTCAAAAATAAATAAAAGCCGGTTAATTTTCATATTTTTTCAAAGCAAACTGAAACCCTGGGATGTTCCAATTTAAAGTACTTTTTATTACTTTATTGTTGAAATTATCGATATCAAAATTACAATATTGTGATTATTTGCCCCACCGAGTTTTTCATCTGTCGTACACTTCGATGTTACCTTTGCATGTGGGAACTTTGTTACTCCATGTTCCGTCGAGGCAAATGATTCTGAAAGTGCCCGTCAATTTAAAATTGGCTAGGCAAGTAAACGAGACTTTCTTGCCATGCCGGAAATCCAAGCCTATTCTGCGCCCGTTCAGTGGATTGCCAGGATCGATGCAGGACTCTGAAAATTTCAAATAAATGTTTGCAAGTTCAAGGTTATTAGCTAACTGAATGATTTAGAATGCAATTTTTTTTTTCATTTGTTTTCTCTCGCGAACAAGAATATTTCTTGAATTAGGCTTTACAAATAATTGTTTAAATCCATTGATGAGGTTCAAATATATACGGGGGCTAATTCCAAGAAATAAAGTCAAGATTTGCCTTCAGGTATAAATGTTGTAACTTACTTTTACATTGGGGCAGAGATGAACTCCAAATTCCTTTCCGACAGTCCATTGACTTGCTACCAATCAACATGTAGCCATTATTGCACGTGAAGCTAACCGTTTGACCGTGTTCAAAATTGTCATCTGTCCGTGCGCCATTTCGTGGAATTCCTGGATCCTTGCAATTTGCTAAAAATAATAAAGCAAAAGTGTTTTGGATAAATTTATAATTGAAATCAAAGGAAAATAAAGGGATGCTTGAATATATTTCCCTCTTTATTCCAATGTTCCAAAAGAGTGCCTTCAAGGACAATACTTAACAATAGAGCCTATTGCAATATATTTAGACCTTCATCGTCAAATTTTCGTCATTTTTGACTTGCCTCATATGACCAGAGATATTACCCGACTCTCCTTAAGTTAGTTATTAGTCGGACATTTGCCTTACCTGAGCATACCGGTAGTCTGTGACTCCATGCTCCGTCAAGGCAAGTCATACTGGCGAAGCCGGTCATCTTAAAGGTTGGCTGACATTCAAACGTCACTTTCATTCCGTGGCGGAAGTCGCCGCCTATCCTGAGACCGTTTTGGGGAGTACCAGGATCAACGCAGGACTCTATAAGATTAAAAACGATATTCAACTAATGCGTGCCTAGATTGAGAACCAGAAATGTTGAAAAGTTGTTAGACATCAACGAGAAGCGCGTAAAAGAATAATAAATGGCCGCGGCTAAGAGAAACCTGTATATGGACTGAATGACAGCTGAATGACAGCCATCCTTTAGTTAACTACACCATGGAATTAGCCAAAAACGGCAAACCTCCTTTCTGGGGGTGGAAATCGTCAAACACATGTCCGTCTGGAAACAAAGCTATATAGACAGACAACAGACACCGGATTATTATTGCATTATCAAAGCCATGTCGATGTGAGATATAAACAGTCACTGCTTAAAATGATGTTGAAACGTGCTTTTAAGCTTTCATCTAACTGGCAGCTGTTCCACTTAGAATGTAAACGTCTCACGCAGACTTTCTCTCGACTTCTGTACCCAGCCCTACTCTTGCAATCAACAATCAGTATTTTTGTTACTGCGAAAGTACCGGGAGATTTAAGATCCAAACAGATGCGTGACGAGAAGAAAGCACCTGTGAGAATAACATTAAAGGACCAGAGACCAACGAATTCTGTACGAAGACAACTTGGGGAATTAAGTCACAAAATTGGAACAGATATCCAACCCGTATCAAGCCAAAAGATCGGATTCAACACTAAGCCAAGAGAAAGAAACCCCCTATTGTGAATCAACAATGCGTTGTATACAATTTCAAGTGTAATCTGTGTGATGTAGATCATGTCAGCTACACATGCCGACACCTGTATCAACGTATTGAGGAACATAAGGAGTCTACGTTTGTGAAACACGTCAGAGGGCAACATGGGAGGACCCAAATGACATAGGTCTTAGATTTAAGATCTAACGGAAGTGCCAGAGCATATTTGACTGTTTAATTTATGAGATGCTTTTTATAAAAGGCCTAAAGCCAACTTTGAATAAGCAGTCTGACTCCATCCGCGCAAAGTTATTTTTATATCGCAGAGTGTTTTATATTCCATACTTACTGTATCTTTTGTAGTTTTAAAAATAGTTCGTTATTGTCTTATATAGCCTTTTGTATTTTAGTTTTTTATCACTTACGTTTTGTAACGCTTAAATAGTTTTATCGCTTTCCAAATTCTCATGTCTTGTTTTACTCGTATATGCAAACATTTTTAATCACTTTATAAACTTGAAAATGATGTCAGCGAGATCGAAAGGTCGTTTATCCTTATCTCTAGTTTTATATTAAAAACAAATTAAATGCCAAAAAATATGCGAACAAATAGTACATGATATTCCTTTCATATTAACTTACTTTTGCACTGAGGTAGAGAGGAACTCCAAATTCCTTTCCGACAGTCCATTGACTTCCTACCAATCAACGTGTAGCCATTATTGCACGTGAAGGTAACTGATTGACCGTGTTCAAAATTGTCACCTGTCCGTGCGCCATTTCGTGGAGTTCCTGGATCTTTGCAATTTGCTAAAAATAATAAAGCAAATACGTTGTGGATAAATTTATAATTGAAATCATATCAAGGGATGCTTAAATATATGTTCCACTTTATTTCATTTTTCTATCTACAAAAGGATCCATTCCCTTTAGCGTCGAAGACAATACTTAGTAATAGAGCCCATTGAATTATATTTAGACCATCATCTTCAAATCGTCGTCATTTCCACCTTTATTTTATGAATATGGATATAACTCGACACTCCTCAAGTTAGCCAGTCAGACATTTGCCTTACCTGAACATACTGGAAGTCTGTGATTCCATGCTCCGTCAAGGCAAGTCATGCTGGCGAAGCCGGTCATCTTAAAGGTTGGCTGACATTCAAACGTCACTTTCATTCCGTGGCGGAAGTCGCCGCCTATCCTGAGACCGTTTTGGGGAGTACCAGGATCAATGCAGGACTCTATAAGATTTAAAAACGATATTCAACTCATGCGTACCTGGATTGAGAACCAGAAATGTCGAAATTTTTGAAACATCGACGAGGAACGGGAAAAAAGAAAGAGCGAGCGAAGGCTGGAAGATACCTGTATATGAACTATAAGGCTTTAATCTGATTATGAAATAAATGCCGAAATAATATGTGAACACCTAGTACATGATATACATTCCATATTAACTTACTTTTGCACTGAGGTAGAGATGAACTCCAAATTCCTTTCTGACAGACTATTGACTTGCGACCAATCAGCGTGTAGCCATTATTGCACGTGAAGTTAAGTAATTGACCGTGTTCAAAATTGTTGCCTGTCCGTGTGCCATTTCGTGGAATTCCCGGATCCTTGCAGTTTGCTAAGTAACAAAACGTTCAGAATCGTTTTGAGTGGTGTCTAAGCTGCGTTTTATTGTATCTCTGTGCGTATAATATAGTCGAAGCTCTCGTAGCAGTTGAAATCAAATATATTCCTTATCGTATCAACGATATGCTTTACAGGAAACAAATTTACAAATTTTATCACCGAGAAACAGTCATTTTACCGACCTCGAACCCCTTCAGGGTCAATTTACAGACAACGACACTTTACACACCGTTTTAAAATATATCATGGCACCAAAATCGTTTCTTAAAGGCAGATTAATAAACCTATAACACGCACCAAAGCAGATTTTGCCATCTCCAACTGAGCCCGCATTACATGTACATGTAAATGAGCCCACACTATTCTTGCACGTAGCGTTCGCATGACAGTCGGAATGTCCCTCTGTACACTCGTCAATATCTAAAATAAAAGAGAAAGAAATGTTTTTTTCATTTACTCTTTGCTGCTGCTTTTGTCTCCTTAGAAACACAGACACTTATTCAACTTGCACAATAGAACGGTTTCTGTATATAAAAATTCTGCTGCAGCTCCGATGCTTTAGCAAATAACACAATAATAATAATCATAATCATGATCATAATCATCGTCATCGTCATCGTCATCGTCATCGTCATCGTCATAATAATAATAATAATAATAATAATAATAATAATAATAATAATAATTTTCGACTGAATGTCTAGCCGCTTAGTTTCATACCGGTACACAAGGGCGCAGAAGAGTTCCAGATTCCATTCTTGCACCTAATGATTGACGATCCTGTTCGTTTAAAGCCAGGATCACAAGCAAATGTCACCTGCTGTCCGTGTCGGTTACCAGGCTTAGAATCAAGAACTCGGCCATGTAAAGGAACAACGGGATCTGGGCACGAGGCTTGAATAGAAACAACAAGGCAACAGTGTTTTATTAACTAGAGAATAACTGACTTATTCGCGGTTAGGACAATATAACATGGATGGGTTGCTGCAGAATTGAAATATCTGAGTTGCCATCCATCGATCATCAAGAAACGTCCTTAATTCAGTAATAATGATATGAATAAGGACATTGATACAGTCAGCCAATCCAGGAGCCCGTATTCTCAGTCGGCGTATTCCTTCTTAAACTTATACCATCAAGATCCTCAGGGTTCTCTCCAAACATTGTTCCCAAGGTCCGGAGTAGTAGTTATTATTATTATTTTAAAACTGCTTTCTTCTCAAGTTTTTTGGTTGGTATCTACTGTTTTAATCCATCAAAACTAACCTTTACACTCCGGTAAGTCATTATCCCATTTTCCAGCCACGCATTCTAGAACCTGCGACCCAATCAGCGTGTGGCCTGGTTGACATCCGAACGCCACAGTCTGTCCATCGAGGAAATCATCGCCGATTCTGTTTCCATTTACAGGGATACCAGGATCCAGGCAAAAAGCTTAAAACAAACTTACTGTTTAGCAACTTTCTTAAGTTGAGTTTATCGCCGAACATCAAATTTTTCGTTTACCTTTACACTGAGGAAGAGAAGCACTCCACTTTCCACTGATACACAATGCTGTCGAACTTCCAATCCGCTGAAATCCCGAAAGGCATGTGAAGGAGATACGCTTGTTGTGACCAAACTCGATTCCATGTCTAACACCATTTTGAGGCGATCCTGGGTCTTCACAAGACGCTAAGATGGAAAGAGATTGAAATTAGAGATCAGTGAACAAGAACAGAACAGGGAAAACAAGGTTTTTTCAGAGGACGTTGTACGAGTGGTCTTTACAATTTGAATTACGACTAAAACCTGAGAATTTTTCGTTTCAAAAGTTGAATCACACAAAATTCTTATGCGCTTTTTAAAAAATAAGTGTGAATGTGTGACTTTCTCTTTAACACTTTTAAGATGATGTAATAGTAGTACTAAATAACGATGTAATATTAAATCTACTAGTACTCATTGTTATAAAAGAAAGGTTTTTTCTACAGCAATTTCAACGACCAAGAGTATTACCCTTGCAAACAGGAAGAACAGTGCTCCATTTCCCGTCATGACATGTCATTGATTGGCTTCCCACCAAACTGAAATCTTGTAGGCAGAGGAATGTCACGGTCCTTCCATGGGCAAAATTGGAACCGATTCTTATACCGTCCTGGGGCACTCCAGGATCAGGACAGGACACTGAAATATCAAAACGCATTGCGTTATTATTTATGCTGTTCCATTGAAGGGAATAAGGACAGCAGAGTTACATTTGATAACTTTTTTTGAGGTAAAACAGTTCTTTGAAAGCTCAGAGACTTTTGGGTGAGTGGAGGCGCATTGATTTAATTATTAGGGAGTGTTCAAGTGAACTTGAGACGCAGAGTTCCAAAGCTCAAGCCCAGGTTGTCCTGCAATATAGTACTTTCCTCTCACAATGCCTCTTTCTTCTCGGTTGTCTGACAACTGTTGAATTGTTTCTAGAAACCAGTTGACAAAATGCCGAGAAGTGACCGTTGTATTCTTCATGTTTCCAGGAGGAGAAACAACTTTAGACACTTTAGTCACTCGCCTGTATAACAAGCTATCAAGCCTTCAGATCCATAGGAACAAAACAGAATCCGAAAACAGAATCAGTATACGCACCGCTAGTCACAAGAAGGTTTCTGATGCCATTTGAGAAATGCTGGGCGTTTAACGAGCCTAAAATGGTTCCTGAAACTAGTAAAACTTGACCTAGCCTACATTGTCCCGAGATTTTGGCAGATTGCACGTTTCCCTTGCGAGTCCAAGCCTCGGTGATTTACTGCGTAAATTAAATTAAGTACAGCATACCTTTACACGTTGGCTTTGTGGAATTCCACTGTCCTGCTATGCAAAAGGACGTAGACGCGCCAACTAAGTTAAAGTTCTCATTACATCTGTAAGCCACCATTTGACCGTCACCAAAATCGTCACCGATTCTGATTCCATTCTCCGGCATTCCTGGATCGCTACAAACAGCTGACAAAAGTACGGTCCATGGAAGTTCAAACTGACACTAGCAATCCTTCGTCAATAAATTCCACACATTACAGAAAAGAAATCAATTAACCCAGTCGACGGGTCCTACTCCCAAGCAAGGAGGAAGAGAATCATGCCCCGTCCACACTAACCCGGAGGAATTTGAAGACGGAGGTTTCAATCTGGAGACGCATCAAGTGTTTTCCGTTCACACTACGCCGGAGGAATTTTTAAATCAAGAATCATCAGCCATTTTGGATTTGTGTTTGTGAAAACTCGGTCAGGGTGATCACGTGACGTTTTCCGTCCACACGAAAACGAAAAGCCTGCGTTTTCAAATTCGTCTGGTTTGAAGAGGGTTTCCGAAAAGCTCCGCTTTCGTGACGGATTAGTGTGGACCGTAGGCCTAACCGTAGGAATAAAACCTCCGTTTTCAAATTCTTCCGGTGTAGTGAGAACGGAGCCTTAACCGAGTAACTCTGTAATCAGAAGAAATTGTTTCAAACCGGAGAAATACTAACATATGAAAAATGCTTGCTTTTCTTGACAATGGCTGTAAATAGTTTTGAAAAGTCTTCAACAAAACGAGAGAGATTTCGGCTTTAAAATCAAACGGGATGCAAGTAGTAATTCATCATTCTAAGAAAGCGGTACCCAGCTCATATAACCCTCAGAAAAAAAAAAGTGGAAATAGCAAATTGTCTCTTTTTGGAGATAACAATCTCAGCTCGTCAGATTATGTACCTTTACATTTGGGGATGCCGTTACTCCATTTGCTTTCATTACAAACGATCAGTTGACTTCCCACCAGCCAATATCCTGATTCACATATGAATCGTAACTGTTTGCCATGTCCGAAACTGGAACCAACTCGTTGACCGTGTTGAGGAATTCCAGGATCTGGGCACGAAGCTGCAAACAGACAGCAAATAGTTAGTGGTAGCAAAATAAATCATATTTTTGAAACCATGGCTTCTGAATCATTACGCGAACCAGGGAAAATGGTTAACCTACGCAGACCAAATATGTAAGGCTTCATATAATTAACTTGCAAAACCTTTTCGCGTATGCTATTTGCAGGCCGAAAATTTATTCATTCGTCGCCGTCAGGACAGCACTCCGCATAGACTAGCACTAGCTATCCGCGGGCCAAGCCAATTGTATGAAAGCTGACAGGCAAAAAGAAAAAAAAAAAAGATTGTTTTTGTTATTGTTGTATATGTTGTTGATCATGTTATCCGTGTTGTTCATGTTTATTCCAAGTTTTTTGGTTTGTTGCAATTTTTTGACCTTTTCGTTAACCTTTTTCTTTAACTTGGAAATTGTGTTGGAAATTGGAATTGGGAGTATTTTGCTCAGTTGGAATTGCCACTAAAGAAAATATTAAATTTGCCATACTATTGGAGAGCTCTTAGGCGTTCTGGCACCTTCATCGTTCCCGGCTTCTTGCATCTGACCCAGCCGTGACACTCCTCTCAAACCTACTTCACTGGTAACAACCGTTTGACTCATCCCGCCGTGCGATGTTTTGCATTTTTGGGTGGGGGCGGGGAGGGTTGCTACTGAGATCAAGTTGCTCCAGTTTTATACCTTTGCATTGTGGTAGAGCGGAGCTCCATTTTCCTCCAAGACAACGGATTATCGACGAACCTACCAGGCTGTAGTTTACATCGCAGGTAAATTCTACTGAGTCACCATCGATAAACGTGTCTCCTTTTCTCTGTCCATTTACTACAACTCCAGGATCCTCACAAGTGGCTATATAAAGGGGGAAAATACCAACGTCTTTACATAAGAGAAAGTGGAAGCTGCATATATAAACCAATGTGTAAAACTGGTCGTTTGAGATTGCTTAATTTTCTCCCACATGCTCGATAAGCCCCATAGTAATTTAACAAACCAGCGTTAAAGGAAACACATTTAAATCACTGTTTTACCAAATCAATTTCACAGTAATGCAATGAATACGAATGATTCAAACGAAACCAACCTTTGCAGCTGGGAAGTGCGTGAGTCCATGTCCCTTTATGACAAACAGAAGTCGCGCTACCAACGAGCATGAAACCTTTCGCGCAAGCAAACGTTATCTGTTTTCCATGACCGAAATGATTTCCATTCCGCACCCCGTTCGGAGGACTTCCGGGGTCCTTACAGTCAGCTGAAAATAAAGAAAGATTCCAGTATAACTAAGGAGATATGCATGTATTATTATTATTTATTGTTACAAGTCGTTGTTGTGTTTTCCGCGGTTTTCAGTTCAAAGAATTTTATTCAAAGTTTACATAGCCTGAGTAGTAGACGTTTTCTTTCCATTTTACAGGCGGGGAGATCGAGCAAGCGACCTAGCAAACGAGTGCGCAAGGGGTGAGCAAAAAATGGGGATAACTGCGGAGGGGATGAGCAAAAATAGAAGAGAAGAGGGATTCGCACTTTCGTTCCCTTCACATGCTTACATTGTCCGTTTTGATATCGTACAGCTAACTTACCTTCCAGCTCCAGCGTTACAATGCAATTTCAATCTGGTATGTAGTGCAAATGCATTTTATGCCTCAACTACCCATCAAATGCAAGCTGCATGACACCGAGTTCTGTATAGTTAGTGGAAATATCTATAAAGAACTCAGGAAAGCTAAAAGCAACTTGTAGCCTTCATCTAATAGTGAGCTTAAGCATTTCTTTCAGTTGACTCTTATCTTTTATTCCAAGAAGCCCAAGCAACGCTGTTCTTGAAAAGTCATTCTGATGTAAAAATTGACCAAACATTTGCTAGAATGTGAATTGTATGCTCGCATTCTTTGCACACTGTAGCTTTAGCTTGAAATTAATCACTAAATTGATCTTTCTGGTGGTCGTGATTAAAACATAACGCAAGAATAACCAAACTGCAGTGACTCAGCTCTTTCAAGTGGAAAAGTCTACATAGATACAGGTCGCCAAATACCTGATGCAGAACAGCCATGCAACTCTAATCTGAGACAAGAAGGAATAGGATCGGCTGGATCCAACATCAATGAAAACGGTTCTTTTGGATAGATTCGGATCTTCTGTGTTTGGATTGCAGGATCAAGCTCGTTTGTATTCAAGGCACGACTATTTCCGTTGCCTGTAAGTTCCTGCGGTGGAAAAAAAAAAAAAAAAAAAAAAAAA
>NW_028301565.1:1635000-1662500 GCF_042242905.1 Orbicella faveolata
CACTTATTGTAATGCAACTAGTCCAGCAATTAGCCTATTGTTTAACACCGTGTATATATATCTAGTTGATAGGAATGCTTATCATTAAATACTGTCTGATGAGTGCGTAAGCACGAAACTCGGAGTAACAGCAAATCTTGCCTCTTCGTTATTACTCATATATATATATATATATAAAATCGTTATCAAAACTCTCAGGCCAACAAAGGTGTCACAGCATCAGGAGGGTCAGTAAAGATTCCCAGTCCAAACCTCGCAGCATAAACGAACGTATATAAGTTGATATATATAGTTGTTACAGTTGATGTTTTCAGTTATATGTAGGGGAGGGTTTTACTTTTTCCAATGCTTGCCGCGTTGCCTCTTCGGTTATTTTATTTGTTTTAGCCAGTTTGGACTTTTAGTTTTTAGCTTTTATCTCTCAGACTCTGCCGATTATTTTCATAATAGTTTGTTTTTCACTTTTTGCGCTTTGTTGATTTTGTTTTTTGTTTTTTGTTAATTAACACCACTTTTTGCTCTTTCACGTGATTTTGTACTTTTATTAATTGTCACTTGTAATTACGTAATCACTAGCACCTTAATCTTATTTAAAGCTCGTTTTTATTCAAAAGTTGTAATAACTGAACAAGGTCTCTGACCGAAACGTTTTTTATTAAATTTTTTAATCTTTTTTACGTCAGAAGTTGTCCGTCCTCACAATTTTTTAACTTTCTATATATATATAGAGAGAGAGATTTTAAGGAAAACGACCAATTTTTTAAGTTTGCAAGACATGTTTCGACAGAGCTTCTGTCATCTTCAGTTGAATGAATGATTACAAAGCAAGTTGAATAATAAGTAGGCAAAAATGCTAATTAAGACAAATAGTAACAACAGAACGTGAAAAGGTGTAAGTTAAAAGGATAATTTTAGATTTACATGGTGTAATTGCTGATTGAGGGAAGGTAGTTCTTTTTGAATATGAATAGCCTCCTTTATCTTGAGTTGAAAGCTGGTAGTGGCGTGATTTAAAATATGAAAGCAGTCTATTGAACACAATGAGCGACAACGTTCAGAATTCTGAAGGTGTTTGAAGATGTGAGAGGCCCTATCAACGGCTAAGTGCTCACGTACGCGTGTGGAAAAATGTCGGGAGGTTTCGCCAACATAACAGGCATTACAGCCCGCACATGTAAACTTATAAACCACACGTGAACGAAGCCCGTCGGGGATAGGGTCTTTCACACCAAAAAGGTTACCTATCTTGAAGGAAGAAAAAACTAATTTGATGTCTAAATCATTACAATAGCGCTTGATTAAGTGTCGAATCTTCTTCTGAGTGATGACAGAAAAATGGCCTATGTATGGCAGGTTAAAGTAAAACGTGGGCGAGGTGGTAAGGGGGAAGCCCCGGGAACAATGATTGCTATGGGTCCCAGTGATGTAACGGTTAACCACTTTTTCAATTAAATGGGCAGGGAAAAGGTTCTTTTTGAGAATTTCAGTAAGCTTGGTTATATCCTCGTGTAACCCCAACCAAGTGTTGTTGATCTTGTAGGCCCTGTCAACAAGAGTCCTAATGAGACCTACTTTGTATGAGTACGAGGTGAAGCTAAAATAATTAGTTAATAACCCAGTAAAGGTTTTCTTACGGTAAACCCTAGTTAGGAAGGAATTAGTGTCACTATTATCAATAAGAACATCTAGAAAGGGTAATTTGCGATTAAGTTCTTTTTCCATAGTAAACCTTATGTTGGGGTGCCTAGAGTTAATGTAGTCAAAAAATATAACAGCATCGTGCTCCGAGTGAAATAAACAAAAAGTGTCGTCAACATACCTACGATTAAATAAAATTTTAGAGCATTGAAAATTTTCCAACCATAGTTTTTCATGATGCCCCATAAAAAGATTGGTTAATACGGGAGCAAGGGGAGACCCCATGGCCACACCATCAATTTGGTCATAGAAAGAACCGTTAAATAAGAAATGGGTCTGGGCGGTGGCTACAGTGAAAAGGCTTCTAAGTTCAGGTTTACTTAACTTAAGGTCAGGATTGCCCTCGGAAATGTAATTGACCGCCAGGTCAATACATTCCTCAAGAGGTATGTTAGTAAAGAGACTTTCCACATCGAAGGAAACCATAAATTTACCAAACATAGATGAAGATTGCATGTCCTGTACAAAAGTAAAAGTGTCTGTAGCACAGTGTTCAGTTGGGATGTGCGGCGCCAAAAGATTGCATAGATATTTGGCCAGGTTATAATTGTAAGTTCCAATAGAAGACACGATGGGGCGAAATGGCGGAGTTGAGTTAGGTCCAAAAGCCCTGTGCATTTTGGGGAGGCCATAAATTCTTGCTGGTTGAGAGCCTTTGGGATAGATGTTTTCGTACACTTCGTTGGCAAGGTGACCATCTTTCTTCAACTTTCGGAGAAGTCGCTGCAGTCTACCTTCTCTCAGTAAAGTTGGATCTTCCTTGATGGGCCGGAATTTGGAAGTGTCATTGATGATTTTAAGAATACCTTGGTCGTAATCTGTTCGGTCCAAGACAACCACACCATTCCCTTTGTCTGGTTTTAAAATGACAATGTTTTTGTTCTTCTTTAGCTCCTTAAGAATGTAATGCCTGTTATGTCGGCGAAACCTCCCGACATTTTTCCACACGCGTACGTGAGCACTTAGCCGTTGATAGGGCCTCTCACATCTTCAAACATCTTCAGAATTCTGAACGTTGTCGCTCATTGTGTTCAATAGACTGCTTTCATATTTTAGATCACGCCACTACCAGCTTTCAACTCAAGATAAAGGAGGCTATTCATATTCAAAAAGAACTACCTTCCCTCAATCAGCAATTACACCATGTAAATCTAAAATTATCCTTTTAACTTACACCTTTTCACGTTCTGTTGTTACTATTTGTCTTAATTAGCATTTTTGCCTACTTATTATTCAACTTGCTTTGTAATCATTCATTCAACTGAAGATGACAGAAGCTCTGTCGAAACATGTCTTGCAAACTTAAAAAATTGGTCGTTTTCCTTAAAATCTTTACATGTCTGCTGCTATCTAGACCTTTTGGATATATATATAGAAAGTTAAAAAATTGTGAGGACGGACAATTACCAGCGGATAAACTGAAGGCTTCATCTGCTATGAAAGTGCTCAATGGGAAACCAGAGCTGTAAAGAGATAGATTTATGGAGTCGGGCTAAGTCAAACACATTTATTCGCTACTCCGAGTTTCATGCTTCTTGCGAAGCAATCATCAGACAACTGCCAGAAAAAGATGGTTACAATCTTGGATATACACATTTAAAATAGGGGACAATGCCTTACAGCGTGACATTTCGAGATGTTATTGGCTGATGGAAGTGTGACGGTCTTGTATACAAAATACAATTAAGCGATCACGTTACTTAACAGAAATTTCTTAGAGTATCTGCAGGTCGATGTTAGTTCGTTTCTTTGGTTTAGTGTTGCCATTCCCGGTTTACAAATAATGAAAAACTTTTCCCATAAACAGAGATTACATTTTTTGTTGATGTTTGAATACTATTTCGCTTGTTTTACTTTCCTCCATTTGATTTCGTAATTTATTTTACGGTCCTTCAGATTCCATACGTGTTTACTCAGTTCGTTACATTTCTGTACCGTTCGTTTCTGAAAGAGCACGTGTGGTTTCTATACCGTTCTTTAAAAGTTGTGTCGCAAAGGCCGATGTATGATTCTGCAGACACTCTAAGAAATTTCTGGTGCGAAAAGGCATAGGTTACTGTATCCCAAAGTCATAAGTACACAACCACAAGGAATTTTCGTTTCACTGCTGATAAGAAGTTATTTTACTGTAGCGTTCTGCCGTATTTTCCCTTCTAACTACATTCCTCTGTAAAGTTTCTACCGCACAGCTGACAAGTTCAAAGTACTGACATTGTTTGATCGGTTTATTTCAGTGGCTGTGTAATAATAAAAAAAGCCATTTGCGCACGTGACAGGAAGCGAGCATGCCAACACATTACTGGATTTCATGCAGGCAGACGGCTCCAATGACGTCATACCATTATATGGGATGACATCTGGGCATTTTGGCACGTATCTTCCTCCGCTAAAGGAAGTCTCGAGACCTCATCGCCAGCTTGACCTAGGTACTATTTTTTGCTTAATTATCAGTCTGTTTTTTGCACTAGTTAGATTTCCTGTCATTTCATATCTCTTACTCAGGCCCCTTCCACACTACGCCAGAGGAATTTGAAAACGCAACTTTTATTTCTACGGCAGGCCTGCCGCTCACACGAATCCGTCACGAAAACGGAACTTTTCGAAAACGCTTTTCAACCCGGAGAAATTTGAAAACGCCGGCTTTGTATTTTAGTCTGGATGAAAAGTATTTTGAAAACGGGTCTTCTCAAAAACGACGACATCACAGGTTATTGTTGCGTTTTCAAATTTCTCCGGCGTAGTGTGGACGGAAAACATTTGATGCATTTTCAGAGTGAAATCTCTGTTTTCAAATTCGTCCGGCGTAGATCGAGTTGACGGGGCCTCAGACTCCTGAAGTTTATTCATGGGCTGAATAATTTCATTCATTTTCGGTGTAACGGCGGCAAAGTTAACCAATCACTGATTGAGAAATAAAATTCTTACAGATTCATCTAATTGTTGACGTTTTATTTCGGTACTTTCGCGAACTTTCGTTATTATGCTTTGACAGGATTTCGTAATTCGTTGTTGCTCTATGATTTAGAGCTAAAAACGGTTGTAATCTACTGTTATATGCAGCGTGACTTCTCACAAATCGATATCTCGATTTTTTGAAGTGTGAAACTGACAATCCGTGCATGACGTGCGGTCAAACTTTTCCACCATTTTCACCCAGTACACGTGCTATGTTATTTTTACGCGCTGTAAACAAGTAATTGAATAGACCATATTTTATGTGTTTGGACATGTTGGTGCTTCGCACAGTTACGTTATGCTATAAAATACTTCACGGATATTGTTTGATTTGCGTCAGTTTGAGAAGCTACTTTAGTTATGTGCACGAGCTGTACAAACAACGGAACATAACACTTCGCTCGTTCGTTTAGGTTAATGTAGTGAGAACAATGTGTTCTTACCTTCTTGTGACCACGTGTAATGGCAGAATACAACTGTCCACAACACTATACGGTAAATGATTTCCATAATAACTTCTCTAAGCGTTATCCAAGATCTATTTCCACGTAGTTCAGTATTCGATTCGTAACTCTTCTCCTTCAGCTTCAGTCGATCAGCACTGCTGAGTCTATTTAATATTTTGACGTCTCAGTAGTATAGTATCGCGTTTCATTATGAGTGATGAAAGCGGCAAAGCTGACAGGGCAGGGATTACGTTCCTTGTCAAAGCTCACATCCTACTGTGCGTAAACAAATGAATGTCGTGTTGAGCTCGGTGCAAACCGTTTTGTTTAATTCTGTGCTTTTCTAAATAAAATTATTCGTCATGCGGCAGTTTTTGAAGGTGCTTTTGACGCAAGATTTTTTCTTGAAGTTGGTTTGAAAATGGGGTAACTGCATGAACTTTCGTTTGCAACTTCGTTCCAACTTCCGCTTCATCGTTGAAGCTGTCCAAATATTTCATACAGTGCATGGTTTTGGTTTCCATTACAAAGCACAACAGCGAGCAACGTGCCACTGTCTAGAAAGAGAAAAGCCGACGATCTGACCTCGACAAGTTATTAAATCGGCTGAAATCAGCTGATCCACCATGTGTATGCCAACGGTATTTCTATCATACCGTAGAATTCCGAAAGTAACGGCGCCCGTTACTTTCGGATTTAGCAGGCAAAAAGTGCCGCTTCTTACGGGTAGCCGTTACTTTAGGATGGTTAAAAAACGTTCGTACAGTAACAGTCGTTTCAGACAAAGCGGACGCGCAACATAAAAAATTAAACACTCTATTTATGTATGTTTCCAACTACCCTCATAAACAAACCAGACTGTATAACCATTGTATCACAATACAACTAATTACCCTACAGCCAGTTATGCGTCAGTCAATTCCAGCAGTGCCCATCCCCCCGGGCTAACCCCCGGGCATTAGCATTTTTTTTTTTTTTTAAAGTGGGCAAATTTTCCGGGGTGGGGACACATAAGCTGTCTAAATGCCCCGGGATGGGGACAAAGAAAGAGAGCAAATGTCCCGTCCCGGGATCGTCGCCTTCCAACACCGCTGCAGTTTTTTTATTAATCAGTGAATAAAACGTTCAACTGTTCAGTATTTTAATGCAACGGTAAAACTTCAAGGACAACAGTACGTGCTAGTTGATTCTGATTATATTTATTTCTTTATATTTTGTTTTTAACAGTTTGCTAGAGGATAGCGTGATATTAAATATTTTGTTGAATAAAAACCATTTGTTTTGAATATTTCGACTAGAATAACGACAATCCCGTTAACAATGTTTAAAATAAAACAACTATCATTCTCAGTTAGAAATCTCACAAATTTAATATTTTATTTCAATACTTGATTATAAACAGTACGTTGAATCAATAACCGAAAAATTAAAACCTAGATAATTTTTGTTCAACAGTGTCAAAAGCAAGTAACTAAGCTGGACCCTTCCATCCACAAAAATGGCCACTCTATGTTTGACAAACGCCTCGTCTTTCCCGATGAACTCATCCATGACAATTTCGAAAACACGTGGGTCAAATGCCTGGGGTCGCCCCAGGGTACGCAAATGCCCAGCCCCCAGGCCGCCATGAAATTGCGAATGCCCCATCCCCGGGACTGACAACGTTAGCAAATGCCCTGCGTTTGCCCGGGGGGGGGGGGGGGGTGGGGTGGGGAATGAGTACTGCTGGACTCTGCTGCTAGACAAACACAGCTTATAAGTCAAAGTTTCAAGAAAAATTCAGTCAAGTTAGACATAAAATCACAGATAACTCTTCAAGTTAATGTTCAGTCCTGCATTCAGGCTGTTCAATACGCATGACCCGCGCTTGAGAATAGAGACTTTCTGTTTTAGTGACTTCCTCAAAGGGCCGCTACTTTCGGGTGGCCCGCTACTTTCGGGTGGCCCGCTACTTTCGTGGGGACTTTAGTGGAGACTTTACTTTCGGGGCTCAATAGGAAGATAAAAAATTAACTTTACTTTCGGGAAGCCGTTATTTTCGGCTTTTCAGAGGGGCGGTTACTTTCGGAATTCTACGGTACCGCATGCATGGTCACGTATTCGCATCATGGGGAGATGGACCTTAGCAGTAGTTAGTGAAAAGGGCCGGAGGCTGGCCTTCAAAGATGTGCATGGACTGTTTTCACTATGACGTCACACGCACAAAGGTTTCTTGTAGTAGAAGTAAAGAGCTTTCAAAGACGTCTGATAACTGTAGAGAAGATCACGGCACACTGTTTACTAAAGCTACCAGAAGTCTATACGAGTTTTCTACAACAGCTGTCTATTCTGGCGTGTACTGTGGGTATGTATTGAAGTAGGTTTGATCAGTTTCTTAGTTGAAGATTAAATTTTTGGTCGTGTTAGAGCTTTTAGTGAGCATGAAGTAGCATTTTACAGTTATCTCGAAACTAGTGTTTCGTTGTAGGAGCTACAAAAAAAGTTGATATCTATGGAGTTTTTACCTAAGGTTTGCTAGTGCAAGGTCTCAAAATATCTCATTTCGCGTTCAACGTAAATACTTTTTTTTTTTTATCACTTGGCAATCAGCGATGAAATGACTAAACTTCATTTAGGTTTTCGGTCCTACATTCCTCTTATTCTCCTCGTCTTCTAGGTCCATAGTGTCAGTTGCGGACCAACGTTTGCCATTTCTATTTATGACCCAGGCGCAAAGCGCGCGGGTCATGAATCGAAGGAGGGAAAAACAAGCAGGAGCCGAGAAGACCAGATTAGTAAGATATTTCTACTATACGACTGACGTGGGTCATTTAACAGCAAGACGATGCAATTCTGTGGAAAACTATGGATAATCGGAAAATTTCATTCTTTGAGATAGAGGATCATGTCTCGTTTTAGCCCTTTAAGCCTCGGAGAGGGGTAAGACACAAAGGGAACATTATCAGCGAACATTTTGGAGCTATTAAGACTGAATAGATATTTTTTTAATCATGGAATGACGGATCCAAGCTAGACAACAGACATTTCAAAGTGTGTTACTCTACTTTGACGTAATAGGACGTCATAATTGAACAATGAGATAGTAAACCGTGTATATTAAAGATTAATGAACCAATTGCATTTTTAATGTCACAATGAAGTACAAAACATGAGACGATGTTAAAATTATTGCCTAAGTAACATTTATAATTTACCTATTGAGGGACGTTTATTGAAAATGAGTCTAGGTCGGGTTAAAGAGGTCCGTGGATTGAGTCCCTGGACTGAGCCTGCAATAATAATAATAATAATAATAATAATAATAATAATAATAATAATGATAATAATAATTATTATTATTATTGTTATCATCATTATTACCATTACCATTACTATTACTATTACTATTACTATTTTTTTCTTTTTTTAACTGCTTTTACTTACTTCAAAACATCACTTATAATACATTAAAAAACCTGCTAACAATACTTTGCATTACATTACTTGCTTACTTACAATATGCAATAATTACTTACTGTGGCATAACCTACTTACACATTACGTTACTTAAGGACTTACAATACACTGTACTTACTTACAGAAAAAAAAACCGCAATAAATTTCTAACAGACACGCCTTAACTGGTGAGAAAGAATTTCCACTTCTGTTAAAATTCCCTTTCACCATTCAACGTGGCAGCAATATATTTTTGGATCTCGATTTTATCCTGTACTAATGAGATGAAGTCGCTGAAAACGAACATAGTATTATTTAACGCGTTAACACATGGAAAATATTTGAGTAGCATTATGAGGCGGTTGAGGGTCTACTATTACCTATTACTATTACCTATTAGCTATTACTATTACTATTACTATTACTATTACTATTACTATTACTATTACTATTACTATTACTATTACTATTACTATTACTATTACTATTACTATTACTATTACTATTACTATTACTATTACTATTACTATTACTATTACTATTACTATTACTATTACTATTACTATTACTATTACTATTACTATTACTATTACTATTACTATTACTATTACTATTACTATTACTATTACTATTACTATTACTATTACTATTACTATTACTATTACTATTTCTGTTACTGTTACTGTTACTGTTACTATTACCATTACTATTCCTAGTACTAGTACTAGTATTATCATTATTATTATTATTATTATTATTATTATTTATAAGGACGTTAATCTCGCATCACATGTACGTCTAGATGAAGTTTAGCTGTGGACTAACAAACAATAGCAAGTCAGAATTGTTCCTGGGTAGGTTTAAAAGTCGCTTAACCGTTAGCGTTTATAGAGAGTAAAGGAATTCTTATGCCCTGCCACAATCTCAGAGCTGTTTGAAGGTGATATTGAATCCCCATTTCGTTTTCCGTAAAATAAATCCGTGAGTCAAGTTTATGAAAAAATTTCCACACAGTTCTGTAAAACATTGTGAAAGCAAATAATAGCCCGAGAAAAGTGCTCTCTTGGCCGAAGAACACACATGATGTCAAAACAACAGCAAGGGCATTTATAGAGCGGTCTTCGTAAATTTAGCCTCTTTCGCGTTCAGTTGATGCAATTTATAAGTTCGCCTAGCCCAGTCCTTGTCTAACCCCGATACAACCTTAACCAGGTTTAGTTTAAGCTTTGTTTAAGTAAATGTCTTTATTATCCATGTTTATCCACGCTGTGAATTCCTACGCCTGCATCTCGGCCTAGCGGCACTCCACTTTCCGTTATTGCATGTTATTGTTCTTGCGGCGACCAACTGGAAATGCTTGTTGCAATAGAATCGAACGGTTCTGTTATGTCTGGGACCACTTGCAATCCGTCCGCCATTTTTGGGCGTACCTGGGTACCTGCACGGAGCTAGAAATTAAAACACAGAGGGTTGACAAATCTTGGGAACTCGGGTCGACGGGAGGGGACAAAGACAAATAAATGATGATGAACCAGTGGACCGAATTGGAAAGGTAATCCTTAAAAGAAATCTAACCATAAATTAAACTTTCGTGGAGGTTTCAACCAAGGTCAGTAAGGCTGCCGAAACATAGCTACCACGCGAAACATTTTTAAAAGCAAGAGAACCTAGATAAAACAAAAAACAAAACTATGTACAAGGATATTAACTATGTGTGGGCCTAACTTGACTGTTTCACAGCCATGGGTGATTACGATAGTAACACAAAACAAACTAAGTTATAAAAGTAATGGAAAAATTAGCTTCTCAATAAAGGTATCTATATCTATCAATAAAATGACTCGCATAGGTAACCTAAAGGTGTTAGGTTTCCTCGTCACCTCTTATACCATGTCACTTAATGCTTTGTATGTTAAAATTAAACAAGAAAATATCATATAATTTTCCCATTCTCCCATGATCTTATGACCTCCAACAGTGCAGCTTAGAATTACATTATACTAAAAACGATTACGTCCGATATGCTAATCACCACCCAACTGCAACATTGCAAATGCATAAATATTATTGACTGCAACCAGGTTATCTGTTACTGACCTAGACATTTAGGTTTAGGTTTGGTTCAGTTTCCAACTATTGAGCAATAGATTTTAGGTGCGCCGTCCATTCTGTACTTTCTGTCACATTTGTATACCAATCAAGGCCGAGACGATCATTAGAGCGGTTTTTAAGGTGGCTGAAAACAGTTTTCTGTAGAGCCCAGGCTTCTTACGGAAATATTACTGT
Organism: Orbicella faveolata; assembly: GCF_042242905.1. Lineage (NCBI taxonomy): Eukaryota > Metazoa > Cnidaria > Anthozoa > Scleractinia > Merulinidae > Orbicella > Orbicella faveolata. Next base: position 1,645,821 of record NW_028301565.1, read on the forward strand.
TTTGAGCCACCTTAATATAGTGTCACAAAACTAAAACCAAACTTATCGCTCTAGCCTGTCACAAAGGACACAAATCCAATGAACCAATCAAAACTCGAAGTAATTATATGTAGCTGACGCAAACAAACTGCTGCAAAGCGTGTGTGAGCGAGTCACGATTGGTTTTGGTTAAACTTCTGATTGGATGAAATAGTGGCACGTATTTGTTTAAGCCAATCGTGGAGCATGGTCATGCACAACCGATTGCTTTTCTACGATAACTGCAGAAATTCTCGCGCGCTCATTTGCAAATTTTTATTAGTATAAACACACTCAGTGATCTTGGTTTTTCAAGCAATCAACCAATGATGATGACGACGACGATGATGATTGCTAGGTAACAAATAATGATTTTGACAAACTATTAAATTTGCCATCAGTTTGTCCCACCATTCGCCTCGAGCTTCTCTCAGTTCTTCTGCGTAACATTTGTTAACTTGTTTTTAAAATTAAAATAAATGAACAAAACCTACTTATACACAGAGGTGTTGTTCCACTCCACATTTGGTTGGCTTGACAAACTCTTTTCTTGGATCCGACCAAAGTATAACCTTTATTACATGTCTACTCCACTGTACTCCCCTAAGTAAACACATAGCTCTTTATATTGCCGTTTACAGGAGTTCTCGGATGACCACAGTTTCTAGCTGCAACAAATGGGGAAAATATTGTCTTAGACCGTCCTACCAAAAACTTGTGGGCTTGTGGGTAACACAATTTAACCGGATGTTGGATTTTTCGCCATGGCCGGTGGCTATAGCAAAAATGATATCATACCGCATTAAAAATTTATTTGAAGAAAGTGAGAGCAGAAATAGCACGAATATAGCAACAAGTAATAAGTCTATGTCGAGGAGAAGGCTGTTGTTATTCATCGCGGTAGATACAATAATAAAGTGTATTATCGTTTGTCTCACGATGTAGTCACTTGAGATGTAGAAATCATCGCCGATTCTGTTTCGCCTACGTCTCGTGTTTTCGCCTACGTCTCGTGTTTTCCCCTACGCGTCTTTCGCGCTCTACCGCTTCCTACTCACTTTGCAACAGAACAGAGCACAGTTGAGGCTTCTTTATTTGTTGAAAAAAGTAACTGTATAAATAATATGCAATTCATATTAACTTACTTTTGTACTGAGGTAGAGATGAACTTCAGGTTCCGTTTCGACAGTCCATTGACTCGCGACCAATCAACGTGCTGTTTTTTTTGCACACGAAGGTTACTGACTGGCCGTGTTCAAAATTGTTGCCTATCCGTACGCCATTTCTTGGAAGTCCCGGATTCTTGCAGTTTGCTGTGTAACAAAACATTTAGAACCGTTTTGAGGGGTGTCTAATATGCGACATAATGTACCTCTGAACGTATACGATATTCGACAGCTCTCGTAGCGGTTGATCAGTCGAATATATTCCCTATCGATATCGTATCAACGATATGCTTTAAAGGAGACATATTCTCAAATTCCGTCACTGAGAAACAGCCATTTTACTTATTTTACCTACCCCGAACTCCTTCAGGGTTAGTTTACAGACATTGACACTTCCGTTTTGAGAGAAATATGGGAACAAGACACTTCATAGCCGGGACAAGTAAATAAATCTATAGCAAGTGCCAACATTTACCAAAGCACCAATAGAGGCCGAATTACATGAACATGCAAATGAGCTCACACTATTCTTGCACGTAGCGTTCGCATGACAGTCGGACTGTCTCTCTGCACACTCGTCAATATCTAGAATTTTTAAAAACAGCCTGGCTTGGGCTTCTTGGGGTAAAAGATAAGAACCAATGAAAGAAATGCACAAGCTGTCTGTTTTTTTTTAGGCTCTAAATTTCTCCTGGGTTTCTGAGTTCTTCATAAATGTTTCCTGTAACTATAATACACGCGGTGTCGTGTGTCTTGTTTCTGATCGGTAGTTGAGTCATAAAATGCATTTGCAGTATATACCAGACTCAAAACTGTACCGTAACAATCGAATGAAAATTCATCCTGGACCTGGAAGGCAAGTTAGTTGTATGTTATCAAAACGGACTGTGTCAACTTTAGCCTGCGTACTAGGCGTTCATTTCCAAAAGCACAATCGAAGGGAACGAAACTGCGTGCGAGTCCAAGTCCTGATTCTCCTCTTATTTTCCTCAACCCATGGTTTGCTGGTGTGCATTGATAAGGCATAGGTTACTGTATCGTAACGTCATAGATAAGCGACCAATAGGAATTTTCCTTTTACTATAGAAGTAATTTTACTGTAGCGTCCTGTCGTATTTTCCCCGTTCCCTACAATAATATTCCTCTGTAAAGTTCCTGCCGCACCTTATGTTCGATGACATCTGGGCGTTTTAGCTCGTATTACAACAGGCTCCCTCAGTCCGCTAAAGGAAGTCTAGAGAACTCATCGCCAGCTTCACCTAAGTACTATTTTTGCTATGGCCTTTAATTATCAGTCTGTTTTTGCTCAACTTAGATTTCCTGTCATTTCATATCTTTCACTCAGGCCCCCTCCACGCTACGCCGGAGGAATTTGAAAACGCAGCTTTAATTCCACAGTAGGCCCACCGTTCACTCTAATCTGTCAAGAAGACGGTTTTTTGCGAAAACGCTTCTTAAACCGGAGGAATTTGGAAACGCCGGCTTTGCGTTTTAGTGTGGACAAAAAACATTTTGAAAACGGGTCTTTTAAATTCAAAAGCGATGACATCAGGATAGTAATGTTGTTTCTATGCCCGAGTTTTCCTCAACCACAAATCCAAAATGGCCGGTGATTATTGCGTGTTTAAATTTCTCCGGCGCAGTGTGGACTGGACGTCATGCGCTAAATCATTTTATCCACTTTCGATTTAACAGCAGCAAAATTTATAACTCACTGATTGATAAATAAAATTCTTACAGATTCAACGTTGAAGTAATTCAAAAGTATTGACGTATTATTTTGCCGGGTACTTTCGCAAACTTTAAATTTATTATGCATTGACATTGTTTCGTAATTCGTTGTTGTTCTATAATTTAAAGCTAAAAACGGTTATAAGAAGTACTTCGCTAATATTGTTCGATTTGCGTCAGTTCCAGAAACTACTCTTGTTGTGTGAACGGGCTGCACAAAAAACGAAACATAACACTTCCCTTGTTCGTTTAGGTTCATGCAGTGAGAACAATATGTTCTTACCTTCTTGTGACCACGTGTAGTGGCAGAATACAACTGTCCACAGCACTATACGGTAAACGATTCCCGTAATAACTTCTCCCTGCGTAAATCAAAGTGTATTTCTACGCAGTTCAGTATTCGATTCGTCAGTTTTTTCCCTTCAGTCGCCGGATCAGCACTGCTGAGTCTATTTTGACGTCTTTCATTATGAGTGATGAACGAGGAAAAATCTGATAGGGTCGGGATTATGTTCCTTGCCAAACTGACATCCGAAGGTGCGAATACAGATGGACGTCGTGATGAGCTGGCTACAAGCCATTTTGTTTAACTCTGTGCCGTTCTCTATACAATTATTAACTAAACGATAAAATGCAGTTTCTGGAGGTGTTTTTTGACGCGAGATTAAGTTGTTTTGAAAAAGGGGTAACTCAATTTTGTTTGCAAATTTCAACTTCTGCCGAGTCATTGTTCCTGAGCTGTCCGATTATTTAAGACAGCGCATGGTTTTGGTTTCCATTTCATCCTTGAGCTTTCGGGCAAATGGAATTTTTTCCCCATTGAAACTCTTGCCAGTGTGCTCTCTTGCTACGAAGACAGCCTCCAACGCAAACGCTCTTTGGGAAGCTTGGGGAAGCTCTCTGGGCTCGTCACGCAATCTCCATGCCAAGCAATCTTCCTCGCCCGTGTGGGGACTCCCATTTGTTAGCTATATAGGTATTGCCACGGGATAGGACATGGTTTTTGAGATTTCCGATCCTTAAATAGGATATCATTTTTGTCACTGTTAGCATCCTCCGCAGTACTACTGTGATCCTTAGAATTGTATCAGCTAAAATATGTGTTTATTGTAGAATCAAGAAAAGTGGTATTGATCCATCATCAAAGTGCGGATGATTAGGCTTATTCAAAGCAAGAGAAAGTGACATTGCACCCTTTTCTTAGCCCACATTAAATTTGTAATAGTAAGATACATCTGAAAACAAAAATAACAGGCAGGCTTTCTATTCAGGGGGCCGTTTCTCGAAAGCCCCAGAAACTTTTCGGGCCCGTAAAACCATTTTTAATGAATCTTTATCTGTAAAAACAGACAGGTGCATACATGCCTGAAACTCCTTGTACGAAGCCGGAACCTCTGTTCATATTAAGAATACAGGAGTAAAACAGCTCTGTAATCATAAGGTTTGAGATTTTGCTACGGCTTTCCGGGTACGAATACTTTTCGGGACCTTCGAGAAACGGGCTCCAGGACCGACCCTCAGGACCGGAAAACAAGCATGCGATATTCCTCTCTTTAAATAGATTGAGATCACTTTCAAGCGTCTTGAAATTTGACCTTTCTTTTCCTTTCAAACTCCAAGTAGCATTTAAAACAGACCGATGTAAAGAGAGTTCACAGTCCAATGCTGTGTATTTTGTTTCATTGGCAATTGTTCAGCTTAGAGATAATATCTGCCTTCTTAGACACCGACAAATTCCGAGAAATAATTCACAATCTACGGCCCTGTAAGATCAGCTTAGTGAAAGAACGGTTTTCACATCCTACGTACGTGCAGACACGTTGATTTTGGAGACCCAAGATGTCCTCGTCCGTGTGTAACGTAAGTTATTTGTTTGTGTACGTCCTCTCAAGCCTGTGATATAACAAATGTGAATCGTGATGCTCGGAAGAAACGAAGTTAAATAACAAGTTAAATCGATTCAAAACAGTGCGGTAGACTGAGAAATTATCAACGTTTGTCGTGAACACGGTGTTCCACGTTTATCACAGGTGGTTACCGTTTGTTTCCTCCTTTTTTTCTGAGCACAATGCAGTGTTCAGGTTTCACCTCAGTTACAGCTATAAGTATTTTTTTTTTTTTTTTTTTTACAACTATAGGTATGATGGTAACAGTATATGATATTTCAACAGTCGTGACTTCGCTAACCGCACTTTCCCGGCCTGAGTGATATTTCCCCTTTTAATCGGTTAAGTATATTCCGTAAAGGATTGCTATGTGCATCTTCATATCAGTGTTATATAGTAGTGAAAAACAACCCATGTCATTAGGTAAGTGAGGCTGCATATAGCCTCGCGGGGAATGATTCGATATCATTTACGAACTTGCTTTGTCCAGTCATTGGCTTAGACCAATCGGGTTGCGGGTTTTATTTTAGCCCCCGCTACTTTGAAGCACGTGCTCGCTTTCCAGTTTTCTGAATGAAATTATGGTTTCGACGGGATTTATTCCAGTTTCTGACGCTGACAGAAATATTGCTTTAAAATATTGCTTGAAATATAAATCACCGCGTCGTGCTGTTCAAGGATTTTTTTCAGGCAAACAAATTTGCAGCAACACGGAAAACTGGCGCCAAAGGAGTTGAATCAAGTTTACAGACATTTAATCTTTCCCTACTACATTATGGGGCATTTGCACTAGCTTGTTGTGAACCATAATCTCTACTTGCAGCAAGCTTCGAAAAAAGACATCGTTTCTGAAGATGAAGGTCTAAGCCCATTACTCAATCAGCAATATTTGGTCATAATTTTTTCTCTTTTTGCTGGCACTTGTGATACACTCCACTCCCCTAGAGGCTTATTTCGCAAGTAGAAGTTAAAACTGCTGTTCCCTTTTTCACTCACTCGCTTTAACAAAACAGATATTAGGCTCTTCATATTCATGCACGTCACAACCTAGATACGCGAGTCTTGTTACCTGTAAAATTATGTTTAACGGCTGGCAACTAGCCATTCCTATACTGACAGAGATTGTTTCTTTTTTTCCTTCAGGTCTTGTTGTGCATATTTGTTGTAACGTTAATGTTTTCACCTCAAAGTACCGAGAGTACAGGTCAGTTAGTTCTATTTTATTTGTTTGTATATAGTCCGACGGAAAAGGAACAAAAACAAACAATTACAAATGGCAAAGACAAACACAAACACAAAGACAACATATGCATCATAGAATCAATGTAAGAAATAAGCTTTACCTAGTTCGTTTCGTCTTAACAATTATAATGTTACGGTTTTCTTCTCCCGGCTTGTTTGGTGGTGGTCCATTCCAAACATTAGATTCAGCAGGTTCGTCCAGGGTCCACCAGGAGGCTCGAGCGTGGAATTTTCAGACGGTTAAACTATTACGGGATTTTCACACCGAGAAATAAGCTTGATCTAGTAAATATGCTCTCTTCTGGAGTGTTTTATATGTAATACACACTTACTCTGGCTAACTCTTTCTTGAACCGACTTTCCTACCAAATTCACATTTCCAAAGATCCACGTTAATGCATACATGCCCTGGCTTCCGTCTTTACGGTTGAATCGGCAAAGCCAGCTCCAAAAAAACTTCTGTCACAGCGGAACAGACCAATCTGTAGCAATCTGAATTCTGTCAGAGGGTGTAAAATAGGGTTTGAAAATCCCGCTTCCTTCCACCAATTTTCCTCAATCCCGCCAGTTTGCTTACTTTGGACGCGTCATCCCATCCCGTCTTGTTCCAAAGCATTTCAACTGTGACAAGACGATCTCCTTCCCTTAAAATCAAGCCTTCCTAAGGTAACGTCTTACAACTTTTGTACCTGCCTAGGTCACTCAGTTTAATCTAAAAAACACGAAATTTAACTATAAGTTAATTGGTAAATGGAATGGAAATTGTTTTGATCGCATGACCGGCCTACACGACTCCTCCAGTTCTCAGATGAATTTGTTCTAAAACCTTCACAGCTTAGCTTTTACCAGTACGTCTTTTAAGGATTTCCCTTTGCGATATGATGTTATACGATTCTGTATAAAGTGCCATTTCCACATCAGTGTCTTCTTTAGGCTGGGAAACACCTAGTGGTTTTGCATAACAAAGGGCAGTATTTTATTTTGTTCGGTTTTGTTCTTCTATCCTAGTGAAGCTTTTCTATCAGAGAATTGTTAACCTCAGAGAGGTGTTTTTATATAATTCTAGTTGGGTAATCTCTATTCTGAAAGCCTGTTTTGAAATTTCTCATGATTTCCTAAAATTAAATGTAGTCGCTGTTTCTAAAGTTTCAGCCGTGAATTTAATTTCTAATTTTGACCATCTTACATCCCGTTTTTTAAACAAAAACAAAAAACAAAAAAAAGCAAAAACAGAAAACAAAAAAATCAATGATTCGCTTGTTCCGCTTTTCTGCCTTTGCAATACTGCATCGCGGAGGCAAAATAAGTGAGTCATCGCGCATTTCGCCAACCATATGTTAGATAAAACCTCTTTATAGTGAGGAGTGTATGTTACGATATCATAATGCAAATACGGTAAGGTGAAAGAAGTTGTAAACGGAAGTGTATTTAATCCAATAAATCTTTAAACAAATTATCTGAATATGAGATGATGAAAGGAGATTATCTTGGTCACCATATAAGGAAATGCTCTGTTTCTTTTCCCCCGCCCGACCTACAGTTTCGCTCGAAATTTAGTGTGATTACAGCATTAACGACTTTTAGAGTGATGGCGGTTCGTGTCAAAATGACAATGATTCATATTCATTCAAACTGTTTCTTTCCTTCGCTTGACCGTCATTAAAGTTTTTTGATCAACGGTTTCCTTGTGAATTCTAACGCAATCAACTGGGCACGCATATTCTGTTCGGGCATTTGGCCAAACTTTGAAACCGCCGGAGATGTGGTCAACTATTGCGTGTGATCCCCGCGAAATCAACCAGAGCAAAATTTGTTTGTCCAACTAAATTGTGGTCTATTAGTTTCTCTGAAGTTGCTCCAAATTTTACCTGGCGACTCTAAATTCGGTACCATAACGATAAATTCAGTAAAACCAAACTGCCTCCTGTAACATCAAATTCGCTTTCACTAAATTCTATTCTGCATCACTAAATTCGGTAACGCCAAATCCTATCCTGGAACATCATATTCCACAAAACCAAATTCTATTCTAAAAAATTAAATTCGGTAACACAAAATTTGGCAGTTTGTAGAGTTTCCACAAGTTAACACTAGTTTTCACGCATAGTAGCTATAAACCACAGACAACTGCGGAAAGTTCGAACAGATTTATCTCTTTAGATAAACACCGATTGAAGATTACATCCAGGAACGGCGGGACAAAAACACTTGGACAAAAAGCCGACGAGACGTTAGCTTGCTTAGCGACGTCCTCAAACTGAAGGAAGAGACAAGAAAAGCTGAAGAAATCAAACAAGATGTGTGCGAACTTATTTTAAACGTCAAACGAACGGATGGCGAGGATTACGAACCATCAACTTCGAGTAGTTCTCTTTAAATCCAGTCTTTGAAAGAAGGAAAATATCCCGTAAGCACTATCGACGACAAAGAGTTTTACCAAGCAAGGAAATGTCTGGAAGCTCGAAGAAAACAACTTTAAAATTAAAGCAAAGGCGGCTGAAGCACTGATGAAGAGGTTAACATTCTGTACGAAAAATATTTAGGCTTTCAAAGAAGCGATGCATGACGGTCATGAAGTGCTTGCACTTAATGAATAAAAACATAACTTGACTTGTTCTGCTGAATCAAAAAGCAAGTAAATTTTATAAGAAAGTTGAAGGGAAAAATTTCAGTAACTATAAAATAACCAAATTACAGCAGGGAAAGTGCTTTGTATGGTATTTACGCACTCGTTTTTGTACCAGAAAACTAGTGCGTAAATACAGTACGCGCGCACTTTCCATGAAGTAATTTATATATACCGCTTTGGAAAACATCCAGTAGCTTCCAGACAGATGCAGTTCATAGATGTGATATCATGTTCCTGTTGCGCTGGGACAACATCACGTTTCTGTTCAGCTGGGACAACATCACGTTTCTGTTCAGCTATACGGTGCCAAAATCAGAAACAAGAGTAATTTGAGGAGGCCCCCGCGGTGAAGCGTTTCAGTTGTCCACTTCGCAATAGCGATTAATTTTTATTCGGGAAATACAGTCTCGCAGAGAACTTTATAAGGGTAAAATTGTTACTGTTGACGTCAAAAATGTGGAAGAAGTACCTTATAATCCCGATTGTCATCTTTATTTCTCCAGTTATTGGAGGCAAGCGAAAGAAAAGCGGTGAGAAATTCTAGGATCCATTTGATTACCTTTATTTTACTACTTCCTCTCTGGGAATGACAACGTTTATCCTTGTGTTATAATTTGTTCTTCTAGACTCTACTGACTGTCAAAGAACAAATAAGGAGGCTTTTCGATACTGCACCAACTCTTGTTCGTCTGACAGTGATTGCAAGTCAAACCAGAAGTGTTTATGTGACGAGGACTGTGGAATGAGTTGCGTCAGAAACAGTAAGTGTGTTATTGCATGTAAGTAAATTATAATGTCCTTGATAATTTTCCCCTCCGTCTCTTTGTGCCGTGGTACCGCACATGATGTTTTGTGAAGACAACTTAACGTTGCGATATTTTTGCGACATTTTATTCCTTTTCAGCAGTGAAAAGGACACAAAACTACTTTGATTGATTCTCTAAGAAAGTCATATACAGTTGAACCCCGCTATTTCGAACTTTTGGGGAAACAAAAAATATAGTTCCAAATAGCGGGAGTTCCAAATAGCCGATAGTAAATGACTGAAGGGCAAACCCAGGGGAAGTAGTTTTGAGTTGGAAATAACAGAGAATTCTAAATAACCGAGTTTGAGTTAGCGGTGTTCAACTGTATATGGCGGAAAATATTCCAGCATCCCTCCTTACACATTTCAGTTTTCCCAACTAAGCCTAAAATGATTATTTAATTTCGGACTGTAACGGGGTTAATGACATAAACCCATGTCCCTATTATTTTTGAAACATAAATCTTAAGACAGAGGATGCCGAAAAACATGAGTAAGCTGTTACAATAATATACTTATCATACCTTTTAATGGTTGCTTGTGACTTGAACCTACAGTACAAACTATTTTCAACGACTGACTCTGGAAAGCTGGTACACTAACCTAGAATAAACGCCTCTTAACAGATGTCAACAACTACCGGCGCCTTACAAACGACTTATCCATGACGGAAACGAAACAAACAACGGACTTCCAACAGACCGACTTAACAATACACGGACCAAAAACCGACCTATTTAATTCGACTAATAATAGACGGATCGAAACCCACCAATGACTGATGACTAACTTTACACGAGTCTTTCAGCCAATACCATCATGGCTATACTGACCAATCACGTTCAACGAACTACACTTATAACATCATCGACTGACAAACACTATTCACTTGACTCTGAAGATAACTTCCGCTCAGGTTGTCGAAACGTCAGTCACCAACAACAGTTCTTTTCAGAACTGCACTCACTGGGACGATCACACTATACGAACTACTGATACTCCTGGGTTCAAACCATTTACTATCAATCTTCTCTATTAAAACACGCCACAAACCAGATCTTAAGCCGAATATTAATAGTAATAATGATAATAGTAATAATAATGATAATGATAATGATAATGATAATGATAATGATAATGATAATGATAATGATAATGATAATGATAATGATAATGATAATGATAATGATAATGATAATGATAATGATAATGATAATGATAATGATAATGATAATGATAATGATAATGATAATGATAATGATAATGATAATGATAATGATAATGATAATGATAATGATAATGATAATGATAATGATAATGATAATGATAATGATAATGATAATGATAATGATAATGATAATGATAATGATAATGATAATGATAATGATAATGATAATGATAATGATAATGATAATGATAATGATAATGATAATGATAATGATAATGATAATGATGATGATGATGATGATGATGATGATGATGATGATGATGATGATAATGATAATAATAATAATGAAGGGCATGGAAAGCTACATCAACAAAATCCCTGGGAACATCAACATACATGAACTCCAGAAAATAACTCTCCTTTCTACCGCCCACCTTCTCAGGCGGGCCCTCTCCATCAAGTTGAAACCCTCTTTGCCTCCCAGACTCCATGGTTTGGACTCGGATGCTGCGAGAGAAAATCACCCACAATGACACCAATAGTAATAATAATAATAATAATAATAATAATAATAATCAACTTTATTTATTGAGGGTAGCCCAGAACAGTAATCCCTGAAAAACCAATGGCCCTCATATAAATATTTACATGATATAACATGCAGTGCACTGCATTTCTTGCAGTTTAACGCCAACAACATACACACTTAACAGACTTGGATATTTTATAGATTTAAGGTGTGAACCTCCATCTAAACCGAAGAATTCTCGTCAAAAGTCCAGCAATGGTCGTTCATTTAACAGTGTGGTGACATACACATGCATGCCTCCATTTAAACTGCGTGGCTCGTCTGCACGAACGTGCAGAGCAATAGGAAAATGGGACGGGAAGAAGGCAAGATGCAGTAAGTATCTTTGTAGGTTTAAATTCTCTTTGGTTGCATTCTGATGTTTGCTTTGTGATGTTTGCTTCCTTTCATTTTTCGTTGGTTTCAATCATTCATTAATTTATTTGTTCGTTAATTCGTTCTTTTGTTCGTTCCTTCGTTCTTTTGTTCGTTCCTTCGTTCTTTTGTTCGTTCCTTCTTTCCCTCGTTCCCTCGTTCCCTCGTTCCCTCGTTCCCTCGTTCCCTCGTTCCCTCGTTCCCTCGTTCCCTCGTTCCCTCGTTCCCTCGTTCCCTCGTTCCCTCGTTCCCTCGTTCCCTCGTTCCCTCGTTCCCTCGTTCCCTCGTTCCCTCGTTCCCTCGTTCCCTCGTTCCCTCGTTCCCTCGTTCCCTCGTTCCCTCGTTCCCTCGTTCCCTCGTTCCCTCGTTCCCTCGTTCCCTCGTTCCCTCGTTCCCTCGTTCCCTCGTTCCCTCGTTCCCTCGTTCCCTCGTTCCCTCGTTCCCTCGTTCCCTCGTTCCCTCGTTCCCTCGTTCCCTCGTTCCCTCGTTCCCTCGTTCCCTCGTTCCCTCGTTCCCTCGTTCCCTCGTTCCCTCGTTCCCTCGTTCCCTCGTTCCCTCGTTCCCTCGTTCCCTCGTTCCCTCGTTCCCTCGTTCCCTCGTTCCCTCGTTCCCTCGTTCCCTCGTTCCCTCGTTCCCTCGTTCCCTCGTTCCCTCGTTCCCTCGTTCCCTCGTTCCCTCGTTCCCTCGTTCCCTCGTTCCCTCGTTCCCTCGTTCCCTCGTTCCCTCGTTCCCTCGTTCCCTCGTTCCCTCGTTCCCTCGTTCCCTCGTTCCCTCGTTCCCTCGTTCCCTCGTTCCCTCGTTCCCTCGTTCCCTCGTTCCCTCGTTCCCTCGTTCCCTCGTTCCCTCGTTCCCTCGTTCCCTCGTTCCCTCGTTCCCTCGTTCCCTCGTTCCCTCGTTCCCTCGTTCCCTCGTTCCCTCGTTCCCTCGTTCCCTCGTTCCCTCGTTCCCTCGTTCCCTCGTTCCCTTGTTCCTTCGTTCCTTCTTAAGTCATTCATGAACTTGGGTTAAGAGTTTTTCTGCTGGTTCTGGAATTCCCAGTTTTTGTCTTAACCAAGGATCATCCGCTCCAAACAATCTAATGAAGAGAGTCAAGACAATGTGTCTTTTCCAAGCATGACCCTCTGTTACATTTTAAAGGGTTGCAAATGGGGATATTTGGTTTTTGACAGAAAGAGACTGGAGCCAAGAGCGTTGTCGTGGTAATGGCAGAAAGGGTGTGGTTTTGTTTCTTTATGATGCACATTTCTGTTGCCAAGTTTGACGAACACCGTTCCAATATGTCTATTCAGAGCTGTTTTAGTGGAATAACTTATGACGTCATCACTTTCCCTATTTGTAAAATATGGAAACTTCAATATTTCTAAAACGAAAGAAGATATTCCAAGAATAAAAACGCCATTCTTTATTTTGATAAGCCTTTTAAATAAGCAGCAATTATTATTCACTTCATAGGCACTTTAATGCTTTGTGAAACCGGGTATTTAACCGTTTTCGAAATTAACAATGATTTTACCTTAGAACAAGCGACGAAAATTCTGGTTAGTGTGACGATATGCATACGGTGTACGTCTATTGACTTTTTGAATGTACGCTCATTCTATTAACTCATTAATTTGAATCGCGTGAATTCACTGGCTATATTTTAATACATGCGTGTCCATGCATGATAATTTAGTTCGTTGGAAATTAACATAATAGTATTAAAAAGTTGTTTGCTATTCCAGCGGATCATAACTGCCAAAAGACATCGTGGGTTGTTTCTTCATTAATTGTCTCTATGTTCTCCTCCTTTCTCTACGTAGTTGTTCAGTGCGATGATCCTGGAAGACCCGCAAATGGAGCGAAAATTGTCAATAAAGGCTTTGTGTACGGTGGATCTGTGACGTTTACGTGTAACAAAGACTACACTCTGAGAGGCATGTCCACCATTTACTGCCAGGGGAATAGGGAATGGACCGCTTCTGTTCCACGGTGTCTTGGTAAGTGTCTGAAGTGCCTGAAGAGACAGCAAGTTATCGTTAGCGTTATCGTTATCGTTTTTACAAGTGGAACCGGCAAAACAAGATTTTGACTTAATATATGCTTTGGTATCTTCAGGCATTGATTATGTCTTTACATGATCAGATGCACTGTTTAATTGTGTTTGGTTAAAGTAAGTTAATAATTTCCTTATGGCTGTTGTCACAGTTGTAGGTCACAGCAGAATTTGCATTGTAATGCACTTGTCATTAATTAATCTATGGTCCAGGACAGTACTAATGTTATCAATGAAAATGACCAAGAAGTATAAATAATTCATTCTGCTCGATTAAGGAGGTTCGCGCTAATTGTTTCTGGGCATCCTTACTGTGCACGCAAATTCATACGCCACGTCATGCATCGAGCGCGCGCGCTAAGTACTAAAATAAACAATGATAGGGTAGATGGCCATTGCTATAGCCTTGCGTGAATTTAGCGATCTTGGACGATTGGTGACCCCTGCTTTTCTTACCAGAAACAGATTTTATTTAAAATTATCTCCACATTGTCCAAAAATGGACAAAAAATCAACGTTGGAAGTTAAAAAAGTTTCAAGATTTCTGTCCACGGGGCATCAAATCCTGTCATCATGTGGTTGCAAGGTGCGTGAAACTATGGTCACTAAATGCGAACTCGTTTAAGAAACCTCGTCAGTTGACTAAATTCACTTAATAGGTCCACTTAAACAATATTTGGCAGAGAACATTTCACTTCAAAGATCTAATTGCAATATTTTGGGGCTTAGTGCCACTCTGGCCTTATTCGCTAACAATGCCCAATTTTTTCAGATTTAGGGTGTTTTTCCGGGCATGTTCTCTCCAAAGCGAAGTCGGTGACCCCCCATTTACATTTCTGACAAACTAACTCATCATCTTACAGTGGTAAAAGTCTCAGAAAAAAAATCAAGGTTGGAAAATTTTCGCGCGAACGTCTTTAAAACTGACAGGGTGTTATTTGAAACTGACAGCGTGTTGTTCAGAAAAATAGGAAAATAAGAAACTTGTGATTGAACAAATAGGAAAAATAGGAACTTTCTTTCAAAAGAAAAATAGGAAAATCAATGCCACTTGATGGAGAAAGATAGTCTCCCCACAACCCATCTGCTATTTCAATCCGCCGCTTTAGTCCATCAACAGTGATACAAAATGTACATGCACCTGTATGACAATGCAAGTATTTATCCTCAGTTTGTTTAATACTAGATTATAAAGAGAAAAAAATAATTGAAGGGCAATCGGCAATCAATTGTCAAATTGACATTTGAAGATGTTATTAGAAACAAGACTAGTGATTCTACAATGGATTCATCAATTTGAATGCCCTGGTTTTAACAGTACTTAACAACCGTAAACTACTCTAGCTTCACCTTGTCCAGAAACTACCCTGGCTTTTCAAAACTTTAACATCAAACCAGCAGACAACAGCAAACACAACAAATCTTTAGTGAAGTTCAAACACAACACTTCACTCTTAGCTTCACATAAAGGATTATAAAACGACAGTTCACCATTAATTTGACCTTAAAACGACAGTTCACCCATAATTATTTGACTTTAAGACAACAGTTCTCCTTTAATATGGCTTAACAACAACAGTTCACCCTCAATTTCGCTTTTTTTCCTTTGAATGAGAAGCAGAAATACCATTTAATTTGGTAGTGCCTTTCGCCAGTAGATGATCCTATATATATAATTGAGCAACAGTTCAGCGTAATGACGCGCATGTGTAATTAATAGGTTAATGCAGAATATTATCTGCAAAGTATTATCTGTTGACTTCAACGTAGTCGCCTAAACTGCTTTAATATAAAAAGCAGATACAAGAGTTACAATAGGAAATTGTTGAAAATGATCAATGACCAATCAATAATTAACACTAAACCTGTCCCACAAATTATTGATTTCATTCAAGGTATCAAAAAAACACACACTTTTACGTGATCACCAAGAGTTGTATCAGTCAATTAAATGTCATCAGTTGATATAAACTACCACAGATCATTCATTTTCTCAAGTATTGTATGACAATGTGAAGCATTAAAACTGGTCAGACCAAACATACATCTGTAAATTACTTAGCATCCACGCCCTCCTGGTCAATAAAGCTTGGTTACTGAGGTCTCGTGATCATGACCTGGTGTAACAAAACCTTGCAATGCAATGGGTAAGATGTCATACACTGTAAAGAGGAAAAAGCTGAGCCAATACTATTTTCACATGTAGCTGTTGTCAATATATACTCGAAATTTAGCGAAATCTAGCGAAATCTAGATGGAAATCTACCTCTCTAATTGTAATCCATGTAGCTCATAAAGTGCCCCTTTTTGTTTAAAACTACGACATCAACGCAAATGATTCCAATCTTTCTTGTAAACAGTCAGGAAAGCACTCTTCAGTAAAAGTGATGAAATGCCATTCCATCACAATTTATTCATGCATGCTACTTTATCAGTTGTGGAGACACAGCTCGAAAGAAAACTCAGGACTGAATTGAATTCCAAGGCAACCCATAACCACTGTGATACCTTCCAAGTTCTCTACCAACTGAGCTGTTGACTGGAATCAGTTGCCTGCCACAAAATCAAAACAGTCTAAACGAAAACACCTTAAAAATTCTCATGATACTTTTAAGATTTAAATTACTTCTTCGGTATGGTCCTATTGTTCTGATGCTAGAAATGTAGCTGCGCCTTTATATTTCTGATGATACCACCCTTAGTTGAAGTCCCAAGGGATGGGCCAGAAAAAAGTAAATTTTCTATCCTTCCAATTAATTTAGTTACTCTTTAGTTATTTCCTCACAGTTTGTCAGTGAATGACCTATGACAAAATATATAATAAAGTCACAAAGTTCAAGGATAAATACCCTTATTGACTCTTTTCTACAAAAAGAAAGACAAATTGTGTCACAATATTGCCTTCTATGTTCTTTATTTAACAACGCCTAGCCTTTGTGTGGGTTTCACAGTTCTCCCAGATCTGGTCACATATTCCCCAGCCGTGCCTGAGGTCCTTCCCAGAGCGTTGTTCGGTAGGGCTGTATCGTCAGATCCCGGTCTAGCTGCTATACTGTC
>NW_028301565.1:1667500-1677500 GCF_042242905.1 Orbicella faveolata
ATGCACACAACACCATCGCTGCGGTATTGAAAGAAATACAATTGTAAAACCCAAATATAAGGGTGATTTTCAGGGTGGAAAAGAGGGATTTTTCTTAACCTGAAGACCCTCTGACTTGAATTGTCTGTGTACTCTAAGTGGTCACAAACGTTCAATTATTAGCATTTATTAACATTTATTATTCTTTGCTGGATTTCCTCTCGCGCAACTTTACTTTGGTGTGTAAGCTCTCAACACAGGGTAAGCCTGGTCGCTTGTCCAGAAACATAACCGACAAAAAATATGATGCCAGAATACAATCGTTTCACAATTAATTTTGCAGCGCCTTTGCGAGACAAGTGTGCTTCGACGAATCATTGGCAGGTTTTTTCTTGGCTAATACACGGGTCAAATTTCGGAGACAATGTGTGCAAAAGACAACGAAACTGTTCGCACCTTGTTGCCATTCAGAAGTATAAGATTTCTTGTTATATGGCTAGCTCCGTGAGCGGGCAAGATGAATCAAATCCTGCGCTGTGATTGGCTACCCGAGCGGACAAGATGAAGCTATCTTGCCCGCTCGGGACTACCCGCCGTGTCCCGCAAGAAAAATTTTCCCGAAAGCCATATAATAAATCCTTTATCGACCAGGCTTGTTTGGTCAAGATGGCTGGATATTGGCCTCGTTCTGTTTTTGCGAGTTTATTCCATGGAACACGCAAAAAAAAAAAACAAAACAAAACAAAACAAAAAAACAAGAAAACTTGACCAATGTCCAGCTATCTTGACCTCACACTTGGTCAATAACCCATATATACATGTAATAAGCGATGAACTTTAATACTTGGTATCGAACGTTGGGTCGATGATGCCATATGTTTGATGCTTTAGACACCTGTAAACAATTTCGAAAAAAAAAAATGTCAGAATCTTGACATTTTTCCAATCTTAATTGGCCACAAACTACCTACGTGATTGGAAGATGTAAATCTTAAATATTTAGGAGGATAGAACAAAATTTTCTTTCACACAAGAATGATTGCCACTCACATTTTGTACGCAGCGCCAATATTCAAAAACTAAAGTTCTCGACTTGACTCCAGTAGGACGACGGCTTAGGCATGGGCAGTGTGCATCTTGGTTGAAAATTTACTTCCGGCGACGTAAAAAAAAAAAACACATCAAATCTAATACACGAGGCTGACGTGACCAGCGTGTGGAAGAGCCTCGTTTGGATGTGCCAATTCGTCTCAGGCTTTCCTGTGAATTTCACTTTTTCCCAGACTCTCGCGATTTTGAAAATTGCATCTCTTCTAGTTATGAAGTGTTAAAGATACAGAAAAACTATTAATGCTATACTGGAACGAGTATATATACAGAGAAAATATTAATGCTATACTGGAAAGAGTATATATCGGAACCTTTTAATCAAGTCGTCGAACGGTAAGTAATCAAAATTTTCAACTGCAATTTTCGCCTGCAGGTCTTTTAAGGAAAAATTAGTGGGCTCTTACTCTTTTCAAAAACTGTATCAAAAAGTCTACAACTAACTTCATTCAAAAATATGCTGTGATATGCTGGAAAATATGCTGAAAAATTCCGCGCGTTCTAATCACGTGAGCAACAACGTCACAGCCACAAGGTCATACATGGTGTATCTTCATAAATATATTTACCAACGCGCAAGTTTTTAGAAATTAACCAGCAAAAGATATACCTCCCGACCAAGTCTCCCACTTTTTCGCTCATTCGAATAGCCGCCTTAATTGTGAGATGGCAGAAGTCACGTGACCATTTCTAAATGTTCCATAGAATTATCCTTTGAAATATGTAAAGTGCTTTCCAATTGCTCAATGCCTTTCCTCACACAGATATACAACGCGCTTATAGACATGGTCACGTGACTGATGGCGTCATCAAACCAAATTGCAAAAGATGTCTATTTCATGGCAAGTGTTTTTTCATGTAATGTAGCAACCTATAGGACTTTGACAAAGGTATTTAACATGCAAATTTTTCAGATACAAAGGATGCTGGGAAGGTTGTTATTAAAATTACAATATCATTTTCAATTGTTATTATTATTTAAGCTGACATTTTGAGCATTAGCCGTTTGTCAACACAACTGTAACTTTGTCATGGACAGAGCCTCCACCTACTCTTTCCCTCCTTCCCCCGCCCACTCCCGGTAGAACAAGAAGTGAGTGGGCCTCTGTACATTGCCAGAGATGGACTCTGGAATCTAAGGTGACCGAAAATTAACGTTAGGTCGTTTGATCATTACCAATTACACTCTCAACTCTTAGCTTCCGACATCTTACTCAGTGCTTTACTTATGGCTTTAACTTTGTTCTCGCTACCGTTTAATAGCTCCTTGCCCAGACCCTGGCCTTCCCTATCGAGGAAACAGGATTGGTGAGGACTTTCGTCATGACAAAACAGTTACATTTACGTGTCCCAGAGATTACCGTATGGAGGGCGTGCGAATGGTAACGTGTTCAGACGGTCGGTGGAGCAACAGAAAACCAAGCTGCGAGGGTAAGTTTTATATGGCCTCCTTAAAAAAACAAAAACTGAGGTAATCACATCGGATCGATCATGAAGAAACAAAAATTACAGTAAAAAATTTCTGAACTCGAATTAAAATCATCAACGGGCCGCTCAGTGAAGATGCGTGAAACATAGAACCATATTTTACAATGGTTACACCTCCACGCATGCTCGTCACTATGGCAATAAAAATAACTGCCAAGAAAAGGCGTATACCGCTTTGGAAAACACCCAGTAGTTTCCAGACAGATACATTTCATATATGTGATATCATGTTGACAAAATCTGAAATTACAGTAATTTGAGGAAGTACTCACGGTAAAACGTTTCAGTTGTCTCCTTCGCAATCGCGATTCGTGAAATACTTTATCGCGAAGAAGTTTATAAACGTAAAATTGATACTGTTGTCGTCAAAAAAACAAACAAACAAACAAACAAAGAAAACAGGTACCTTATAATTCTGGTGAGACATTTTATGATTCATTTCACTACCTTTATTCGGGTTTTATTCCACTACGTCCTCTCTGGCCATGAAATGACAAAAAAAGCTATAGTAAGGAAAGCTATAGTAGATCACTACTTGAAGAGAACAGCGACGATTCTGAATCTTTCTGGAGGTCTGTGAAGAAAATAATGCCGGACACGAAACAGAAATCTATTCCGACCTGTATCAAGGCAGAGGGCAAGATTGTTACTGATAAACAAAGCATTTCAGAATTGTTTAACACTTACTTTACTTCTGTTGTGAACAAGTTATTTGAATCATGCCGGTATGCAAGACCAGTTTTTAATTCTACAACCGAGGAGCTGTTTACAAAGAATCATTTTGAGTCCACAGCAGTGGGTAAACCGTTTGTGCTTAAGCAACTTAAATGCCTAAAACTCAAGAAAGCTACAGGTCTAGATGGTCTACCTGCTAGACTTTTAAAGGACAGCGCAGTTGTGATAGCTGACTGTGTAAAACATTTGATAAATCTTTCTATTGAAACTGGTGCAGTCCCGTCTGAATGGAAGCAAGCAAAGGTTGTACCCTTGTTCAAATCTGGAAACAAAGATGATCTGGACAATTACAGGCCTATATCAATTTTACCGATCTTGTCGAAAATTCTGGAGAAAGCTGTCTTCCATCAGCTACATAGCTACCTATCAGAAAACTCTCTTCTCTCGCCTTATCAATCGGGGTTTCGCGCAAATCATTCAACTCAGTTGGCCGTTACTTTCCTTACAGATAAAATTCGTGGTCATATGGACAAAGGGCTATTGACGGGGGCAGTGTTTATTGACCTGAAAAAGGCTTTCGATACTGTTCCTCATGACGGTCTTTTAAACAAGTTGTACAGATATGGAATTCAAGACCAGCCTCTCTCGTGGTTTGAGAGCTATCTCACTAACAGGACTCAGAGAGTGTCCATTGAAAATCACCTTTCTTCTGCCGCCAACATCAGTAGCGGAGTACCTCAAGGTTCCGTGTTAGGGCCTCTCTTGTTTATTCTTTACATAAACGATCTTCCTTTGGCCGTTGGTCTGTCTAGTGTTATGTTATATGCCGACGACACCGTTATTTTTACTGCTGCTTCAAACATTGACCAACTACAGCTGAACTTAAGCCTTGATCTCAATAACGTCTCTAACTGGTTAACAGCAAACGGTCTTTTCCTCAACCTAAAGAAAACTGAGTATGTTTTATTTGGAACTCGGCAAAGGCTAGTCAGATCTGAATCTCATAGTCCGCTTTGCATGGAAGGAAAGGAAGTCAACCAAGTAAAGTCGTTCAAGTACCTAGGAGTCTTGCTAGACGAGTGTTTATCTTTCAACGATCACATAAGCTATTTAAGGTCAAAAGTTGCTGGCAGACTTGGCCTCCTGTCACGATTACGAGGTTGTTTAACCACGGAAGCAGCAAATAAGATCTATTTGTCCACGGTGCTACCGATATTAAGCTATTGTGATACGTGCTTTTGCCCTCTGGGAAGCACTAACAGAAAGACTCTTGAACGCCTGCAACGACGAGCTGCGAAAATCGTATACGGTTTTAAACCTGACATAGCCACGGAAACAATACTCGAGAACCTACGCTGGCCCTCTCTTACAAAAACCATGGAAAAGCACTGTGCACTGTTAGTTAACAAGTGCTTGGTCGGAGAAGTTCCTCTATACTTTAAAGACTATTTCCTGTTACGCTGCCAGAGCGACAACCAACATGTTTTTAACAGATGCACTAGATCGTCAATCACTGACATTATACTTCCTAAATTTCATTTAGATGTCGCTAAAAAGTCTTTTTATTATCATGGTGCATGCACATTTAATAGCCTTCCAACGAACATAAAGATTTTGCCACCTAAGGAACGTTTCAAGGCTATCTCCGATTTTTTTTCTTAGGTTATTTTTTAGAACATTTTCAATTCGATATCCAATTTTTATGAGAACGCTATTACCTTTTTAAGCTTTTAAATTTTTTAAACATTTCAGCGTATCTTTTAAAGTAGTTAGTTTTTTTATAGATATATATTATTTATACATGCTCTTTTTATTTTACGTTATACAGGGCCCCCGTTGATACCAGTCCTGCGACTGAAGGGGTCACCCTGTTTAAATATTGATTATTATTATTATTATTATTATTATTAAAATGCATCCTCATTTTGAAATTTGTTGTCCTAGACTGCCAAAGAACAAATAAGGAAGCTTTTCGATACTGCACCAAACCCTGTTCTTCCGACAGTGATTGTAAGTCAAACCAGAAATGTTTATGTGACGAAGACTGTGGAATGAGTTGCGTCAGAAACAGTAAGTGTGTGTGTAGTTGCGTGTAAGTAAATTGTAGTGTCATCTCTTTAGATTCATAAGTACGTATTTCCTGTTTGTTTTCTCATTACGTTTTTGATGCATTAAATTAAATAAGGAAGCGATTAAATAGACAATGCCTTAAACAGTAACACCTTGTGTTCTTTGATCATTGTAGAAAGACACTTGTGTATTTTCTTGTATCACCTACGCAGCAAATACCAATTATTTGGAATACTAACCTAAATTTTAAAATAAAATCCAGCTTTTGCCCAAATCCAGAGGTCATTTAGGCAGCAATAGTTGTATTCACCCCCCCCCCCTCACCCCCATCAATCTGAATTATATTTGGTACTTTGACAAGCTTAGTTTAAATAGTATCCTGTTGTAAGCTAACAAGTAAACTCCTTAATGTCAACAGGTTTTTTGCGAAGAAGCTAATTAATATAATAAATTTTCTGCCTTTTAAAACCCCTCCCCTCCCCTCCCGGAGTCTTTTACGACGCTTTTTCTGAGATACATTGTCTCGAAAAATTTTGAAAGATTTCAAGTTCATTCCCTTAATATATAGATTTAGCCAAGCCTAAAAGCGGAGCTCCTCAGTTATTTTTTTGGAATGTTGTTACCGATGAAAATAATCGAACATGTATGTGAGAAAATTGCGAACGATTTAATAGTTTCAGCCGAAACTAGGATTACATCAGCAGATCGAGGTGTAATATGGTATGATTATGAAATATAGAGCCATGATTTCAAGGATTTCTGGGAAGCCACCAAAAATCTTGATCACATAACAGAACTGTCTTTTGTGCTTTTTGGTGGCATTTCTTGTTCTTTCCTACCTTATTCAGAAAGACAAGACATTTTTATTAATCATTATATTCTTTCTTAGTTAACATGGGGACTCCCACACAAAAGAAGTTTACACATTTTTTTGTTGTGGGAACTGATTAAAATGCAGTGGTTACAATACTAAGTCCCTAAATCTCTACCAAATGAAATCTCGCAAAAATACCAAAACAGTATACATATGTGAAAAGTTGGAAAGTTTTGTTTCTAACTTGTCCCCAAAGATACATTTAGCCATCTTCACTTTTGTATGGAGTCTCCTCCTGCTGGAAGGGTTTGCAATAAGCAAAATCACTCTAACATAAATGGTAATTATGATATTTTTTTGCTGATCATAAATACTTACATAGGCTTCCAATAATAATGTTATTATTCAATTTCAATGTGATTTGGTCTTTTTCTCGACTGAGATTGTGGACTACAGAAGCTGTTACTGGGTTCCATTAATTAATTTTGCTATGATTAAATTATACCAAGAATTATAAGTAAGCTAAGAGTAAGTTATATTATGTACATGTACTTTGTCTGCACTACACAACCAAATGCACTCAAAGGTTATGAGGCATAGGTACATTTGCCAGAAGACCCCAGCATATCCAAGATATGCTTTGATTGACACATCAATTAAGATAATATATAGCAAAATGGATAAACAATACATCAATATCTTACATGCACCAAACCGGACATGGGGTTATAAGGCAATCATTTAAACAACAGATTGAAATGATTTATAAATTAGAAAACACTATTTGTACAACAGTAAGGAACAAATTACCCTTATTGGACGTTGCGAATGGCAAGGCTGTCTGTAGAATGTCACAAATTTCTCAACCCTTTCTTTCTACAAAAATACTAATCCTGCAACTTTGCTTAAGACCCAGTTCTCCATTTCGTGTTGGCAAAATATTGATTTATGCCATGTCCAATGCAGATTATCACAAAATTGATTTAAAAGCACGATAAATATCATCTTAAAGCCAAAAAAGCAATTATTTAAATAAACCATGAGTAAATTATCTCTAAACTGATTAATTTAACAGGCACTTTAATAATTAGTTAATATATGTGTTTCTTAATAATGTAATGCAGTGTATCTGTCACAATGTTGCAGCTATGATATTACTACACACAGGATGGGTTGCACAAATTAACTTCCAAGTCAGTTTATTCAATGAACTTGGCGCAGAAATTATAATCCCATCAAGTTGTCTGTAAATACAGAGAAACCAAACAAAGCATTACAATCTTAAGTAATAAATTATTGAACTCTTTTGTATGTATGTACAGTTTATGTTCCATTAACATTGGGGATCTCTCAGAAGCTGCATCCATCATAAATTTGTTCCCGGATGCATTTGTTTAGAACTTTTCACATATTAATATCCCTGTCATAATAGCGATCTCTGTGTTCTACAACAATTAGTGCACAAGCAAAACACACTCAGTAAGATATTGTTTACAATAAAAATCAATGCCTATAAGCAATCATAAGGACCTTAAATTTACATTTCCTCAGAACTATCTCACCAGGCCATGGCTGCTTTGAAAATCTTTGATATTTTAATACAGGTTGCCCATGTGTAAACTGTTCGTATATGGACTGACAGGAACAGGCATGTAATCGTACTGTAGCTGCTACTTGAAAACCACTGTTATTCATACAAAAAACATATCAATTATAATTTATTATAATCTTTGCACACCAACAGATGACATTCCTTTCTTTGATATACAGTGTACATCATTGTTAGTTGTTAATTGAGTGTCAGTAGCGAATCAAATGCTAGGGGTTGGTACCCCAACTTTCACACTGGCAGGCTCTGCCCTGAGATGCAAAGAACTGTTATGAACTGTTATAACGGTTATGAACTTGGCGACTTGCTTTTGAGAGCAAATGCAATTTCCTTTAAACCAGAAACTGGAACATTGCAAGTTACAACAACGTGCACAATTCCAATCAAAGGGCCATCCAGGCTGTTTGGTTGTACATATAACTGTACAGCTGTACATGAGTTCAGTTTCCAGAAGAAAATGAGAGTTTGTCAGGATAAATACTGATGTTTCTGCTTACTAAATCTGAATATGCAGTTCCAGAAGATATTCACACCCAACACCCATTCATGGCCAGTCTCTGGAAATTCCAAATTAACGTATCAGGAAGAGAGAGCTCTAATAAAGAAAAAAACCTCCATGTGGGGTATGAATCTTTTCTTGAAGAAAACAATGTCTGAGAAATCAATAATTACAAAATAATGTTTAAAAAATACCTTACCTGGTAATTCCAACTTTCAGAAAATTTTGTAATCTAGACTGTCTGGTCAGTTCATATAAATTATTTGACAAGTTGACACTGGGCATGTTTGTAAATTTGTGCGCTTCAACATCGCATTTCTGTGTGGAAGCATTGGTCAACTAAAAACAGCATAATTTGGTTAATTAATATACATTGTACATTATTAGGTTGAAATATTGGTGTAGATCGTTGCACACCAACAAATACAGAAACTATTGGCAGCTGAATCATAACAAGTGAAAACTGTGCATGAGACATTTACATGTACATGTAACAGCCCTCCACCTCAGAACCATCACAGATATGATATGATATTTCTAAACTCTCTGCAATTTCAGATTATTCAAGATTAATATGCACCTACATCATTTAGGGCAACCCTAAAATACTGAATCCGGAAACCAGAATCGGGAATCCAGATATTATGAATGATCATAGAAATATAAATTCACTTCAGCAAAGTCTTATAAATAAATATGGGGAAAAATTATTTTGTTGTTATTTATTTTCTTGGCTTTACTTCAGCCACAAACTGTAATTGCTAAAATTTATTGACTAGTTCTGAACAACCCTTAGCCATACATCTGGCCCGATTGTTCAAAGCTGGATAAAGCTATCCATTGGGTAAATCACTGTCCATTCTTGATGGCAAGAACCATAAATACTTTCCTTACAATGAAAAAATCGTTATACCTTCTGCCTCTCGAAAATAACTAACTTGACACGTTGTAAGCGACTGTAAAACGGCCTTAGACGGCTGATATTCGAAACCCGGGAGGAGGGGGGGGGGGGAATCCCATATGAAAAGGTTGGGAATACTCGTCGCCTCGGGTAAAAATCAAGGATTCCTGGTCCCACTTAGGGTGTTGATGACCAAACGTCGCCAGTTTTAGCTGTCAAAGCATCCTTTAGGGTGCACTCGAAGAAATAATAACAAAAAAACACTCTCATTTAATTTCTGTTTTCAGGCTTTATCTCCGCTTATCTCTCGAGTACGCGAGTTGCGTCTACATTTGCGCGCGGGATACTTTGTTGAACAGTGGCTAGTAATCGAACCTATTCGTTTTAAGTGGTATCTTTTAGGGGTCTAATGAAGCTCAAGCAACGTCCACATTAGTCTCCCTTGGGAGTTAAATTCAAATTTTTCGACGAGCATTCCTTGCCTTTTCATATGGGAGTTTCTCCCCCCCCCCCCGGTTTTCAAATGTCTAACGGGAAGTGAAGCAGTGAAGGAGTGATGGAGTGAAATCGTTCCACCACTACAACTTGGAAAATAATACTTTCCAAGTTAAAAACGAAATTTTCCACTCTTAAACAGTAAACTCGTTATCATGAGCTTCTGGTTTTAGATTTTTCTTAAAGTTGAGTAAACTTTAACATTTGATATATTTTTTTAGTACCTTTGTTCCAAAAAACGTTGTTACAACCCGCACAAGAATTCAAGACACAATGATACTTAATTACAGCATCTATAAATCACGCGGTTGTCGAAATCATATACTTATTTCGTGATTTTTAGCCCATTTAGAAGTTAAAGTA